>NC_137218.1:4081270-4083770 GCF_949987685.1 Ammodytes marinus
TACGATGGGTCGGTCCGATGCCCCCTTTGTTAACGTACCCGTTTACAGAGCCCATAGGCTGACCCTGAATTCCAAATCACATACTCTTTCTCTTTACTACACTACATACTAAAGTACAGAAGAGTTTTAGTGCCACAGGAGAGAAAAAAAATCAGTTAAGGAAGATTTTTTTTTTCATTATGTCGAGAAATGTCAAGAATAAAGACGAATACTCCAAAATGCTATTGGAGTTAGTGGGGGCATTTATGTATTTTCAGCATACTGCAATTGACGTGCATGTATTGGGATCCTAAATCTTTTTCTGGCATACTAAATAGTATAGAAGTATGGGGATTGGAACTCAAGGTATGTTTTATCACTGGAATTTTAGTACAGGTAGTGGATAAAGCGGTCGACTTTTCTTCACCAATCTATACCAACCCCCAGGACATTCTTTCTAAGTTCAGGTTGAGTTTGACCTAAAGGTGTGATACTTCTCTGTCTCCCCACATCACAGGAATAGCCTTAGGGTTGCCTTTCCCTACAACCTACAGCAACTAAAGTGATCTCTCTATATTGCTGGAATCTCAAAGTGCTACAGAAATTTTAAAAATCATGACTGGCACCCCCCACTGCCAATATCTGTAAACAGACAAGATTCTTTACAGCCTCTGGAACCAAACCACCAGTGTTGGGAAGTTCCCTTTCTATGTGAACTAGTTCAAAGTTCAGTTCACACACTTTAAAGGTGCTGTAAGCGGAATGGTTCTTTTAGCTAACTTCCTGTCAGTTACTGCAGTTAGTAGTCCCCTCGCTCGTCACCACATTAATGGTTAGCAAGCAGCAAGTTATCTAGCATCATTTCAGATCCATAAGTGTGATAAAACATGATAAAAACCATCGACACAGACATTGGGAAGGATTTTTACCTGCTCCGCCATTGTAGGCGCATACACATTCACCCATCTGTTGCTCTGGCGTGCACCGGCAGTGAGACCATGGAGTGTATTTAGTATGTATGAGTGAGACGAGTGTCGGTTTGTAGCGTTCCCTCTTCTGATTGGATAAAAATTTTGGGATACTACAATAAGTTTATTTGCCGATTACATGCAAAGCAGCTGACTGAGGGATCGGCTTTATGAAACGCGCACATTATGTAAGTGATCACTGTATGAATAAAGAGCGATTTAACACTTATATTAACATAAATAAATCACTTACTGCACCTTTAAAATGAACTAGATCAGTTCATAGTTCATAATTCAAAATGTTGAACCAAGTTCACAGTTCAAAAATTAACTAGTTCATAGTTCTATTTTTTCCCAATATGTTGCTGCAAGATATTATTTTTCAAAATGATTGCCACAGCCCATATAGAACCACAGCCAGCAATTACTGTATCAGTTTTACCACTGAAACTATCTCCTGATTGGATATAACGAGCGGGATACTCAACATTTTTATCTGGCGATTACTGCAAAGCTGAATGACTCCGATACCTGTGTTATGAACTGTGCATATACTGTTTAAGTGTTTGCTGTATGAATATAGAGAGATTTAACACATATATTAACAAATAAAATATCACTTACCTCTCCTTTAACTCCGTTGTTTCTGAGTAAGGACATTCAAGGAACAGCTGAGGAAAATATCTATCCATATGAAAGAGTAGATTAGAGTGCACCATGTTAGTTGATTTTTTTATTTTGTTTAAAAAAATAAATAATTGTGGACATCAAAAAATATTTAAAATGCAATACATTTTTTCACTACGTTTTTTCTGAGTAAGGATATTCAAGGAACAGCCGAGGAACATATCTATCCATATGAAAGAGTAGATTAAAAAATGCCTTTCGGGTTGGCGGTTCGATCCCCGCCCGGCCACCTGTGTCATGGTTGTTGTGTCCTTGGGCAAGACACTTCACCCACCTTGCCTTGTGTGAATGTGTATGACTGCTGTATGTTTGAGGTGGTGGTCGGAGGGGCCGATGGCGCTGAATGGCAGCCTTGCTTCCTTCCGTCAGTCTGCCCCAGGGCAGCTGTGGCTACTATGGTAGTTTACCACCACCAGTATGACTGTGTGTGAACGAATGGAACCTGGAACCCTGTAAAGCGCTTTGAGTCACAGTGAAATAAAGCGCTATATAAATCCAATCCATTATTATTATTATTATTAAACCTATGAATGAGAATCACTGTGTAACTTCTATGGACCTTATTAGACCACTCAACTCAAACTGCTTTTAGATGTAAGAATAGAAACCCATTTCTTTCGTGCCACGACCCCATTTCTCTTCAAGTTGTTTTCACTGTTATTTGTGAAAATCATATAGCGGTGGCCGCAGACACTTACCGGTTGAAAACAGCTGCTAGACGTACTTGTTTGTTTGTGTATTTGACTCCGGACGGAAATTGCCTGCGTGCCACTCACCATTTGCTATGATTGTTTTGTTTTCAACTGCAAATTGTGCTCAATAGGTCAATATGATGTTTTTTTCGATGTATATTTTATATGAGTATT
>NC_137218.1:4088770-4103770 GCF_949987685.1 Ammodytes marinus
CCTTAGGTTGTTGTTGGTCCGTCTCTGGAGCATCAGACTCTGTGACGTGTTGCGATAAGTTTTCTGTCAGTTGGCAGGAGGATTTTGAGAAAAGCTCGATTTCTTCTGCCTTCTCCTCCATTGACTCATTGGTCTTTGGGTTTTCCGGCTCTAGTTCTGGCTCCTGGACCTCCTCTTTGGGGCTCTGGGACTCTTTTGTTGTTCCCTCTGCCTCTGGTTGATCCTGGGCCTCCTGAAGTGGCTCTTCTGCCTCTTCTGGTTGGTTTGGGACTTCCACTTGTGACTTTTCGTCATCTTCAGTTACAACCTCTTGTTCTGGCTTTTCTGCCTCTGTCGGTTGTTCTTGTTCCTCCCCTTGTCGTAGGATTAGAGCCTCTTCTAGTGGTTGCTTATCAACCTGAAGTGTCTCTTGATCTTCTTGCTTTTTGGGAACCTGTGATTGTTCCTGGACCTCCTCTGTTGAAGTGTGGGCCTCTTGCATTGTTCCCTCTGCTTCTGGTTGATCTTGAGCCTCCTGAAGTGGATTCTCAGCCTCTTTAGATTTAGACTGGGGTTCCAGTTGGGACTTTTCGGCCCTTTGATTTACCACCTCTTGTTCTGGCTTTTCTGCCTCTGTCAGTTGATCTTTGTCCACCTGTGGTGAATTTAGGGACTCTTTTAGTGGTTGCTCGTCCACCTGAATTGTCTCTTGCTCCTCTGGCTTTGTGGACGCTTGTGTTTGTTGAAGGACGTCCTCCGTTTGGTCCTGGACGTCTTCTGAAGCATCTGCGCGTGTGACGCCTCCACAGTTTTGTGACATGTGGGAAGAGGCTTTTGTGTTGAGCTCACACAGTCCTTGGACCATCTCATTCAAAGCTTTATTTGTTTTAGATAACTCAAGATGCTGGTAAAATACATTCCTCAAGGCCCTTTTATGCAGGACCTTCATCTTCGCCATCTCAAGCATGAGGGCTTGATTCTCTTCTCTTAGCTGTTGAATCAACTTCATATCCTTGGTCTTGTGGCTGTCAGGCTCAATGGAGGAAAGGCTCATGGTTGTTATTTCATTTCGGAGCCCCTGCACCTCCTTCTCAAGGCTGACTCTCATCTGGTGCTCCTCCTCACATCTTCTCTCTCGTATGGGACCTCCATGGGGAAAGCTGCCTCCACCGTTTGGCATTTGGCAATTCTCATCCAGTTTTTGGACGTCCTCCATGTATTGGTTAATATCTCCAGGCTGCCCCACCTCTTGGATGGAGGTCTTGCACTCTGGCTCTTTTGGAATATGCTCCTGTTCCTTATCAGTATTGCTTCTACTGCTTCCTTCTTGGAGTACGGCGTTCTTGCACATCTCCTCCCAATTCTCCTCGGGAGGTCCCAACTCGAGATCCACCATCAGGGCCCAGCTCATGGCACCTGATGGGGATGTCTCCTCCGTTGATCTATACTGTCCTTCCATCGCTGATATGAATAAAAGTGCTAGTCGTGTGTTCGGTTGTAAACAAAGTATTTTCAGTTCTTGAAAGTCGCTGTCTTATGTCCTGTCAGTTCTGAAGTGACTTGAGTCCTTGGTGAGCTCTGGCTCCACCAACAGTCAACATTCTAAAAGCCTTTGATGCATGTGTGACGCCATGTTCTATATATGTGACATCATGTTCTATATTTGTGATGTCATGTGTGACAACATTCCAACTTCTTTTTTCCAACATTCTATTTTTTTTTTTCAAATATGTGATTAATTCCTTTGATCTGATTGGATGATTTAAAGTCCTAACCTGACGACAAGGAAAATGGCCGCCACACCATCAGCATTCCACACATCGAATCAGTCCCATTCTGATGAAATCACACAATAACCATATAAGGAAATGCACTGTGAGGAATTTTACCTTAATACTAGGACTGTCAAAATTAACGCATTAACCCGGGATGATTCATTTGTGGTGTGGTATGTTTTGGTTTGATTTTACTAAATTTTTCAGTATTAACTCCATAATTTGTATTTGTCATGAATATAAAAACAAAATGTTGAATGTATAAAAGCATCCATCTAATGTCATTTATCTTTAAGTTGCTACAACAATATATTTTTTTGTGTCTTATTTTGAATGTCAGTTGGCAGGAGGCTTTTGGGATGCTTCGCGTCGGGCCGAACAACGCCCCTTTACTGTGATATAATGAGCTCATTACACAGCCGCACACACACACACACACACACACACACTCTCACACACACACACACACTCACTCTCACTCTCACTCTCTCACTCACTCACTCACTCACTCACTCACTCACTCACTCACTCACTCACTCACTCACTCACTCACTCACTCACTCACTCACTCACTCACTCACTCACTCACTCACTCACTCACTCACTCACTCACACACACACACACACACACACAGTCCCTTCTTTAACATTACACTGGTGCTCCGGTGGTGTAGTGGATAGAGCGCGTACCATATTGGCTCCGTCCTTCGTTGCAGTGATAGCGGGTTCAAGTCCGACCAGTGGACCTTTACTGCAGGTCATCCCCCCTGTCTCTCTCTCTGTCTCCCCATCTCAACTCTGTACTGTCTAATAAAGCTTGAAAAAATAAAAAACAATACATTGGTGAACTCAAACTGTCAGTGACTGGCTCTTTAGCTGCCATGTCTGCTGCCTGCCAGTGCCACCGCTCACCTGAAAGCTATGCTGCAACAGATGCAATCGCTTGCTGCTATTGCTGCTCCTGCTATTGCTTCCGTCCATCCAAGTATTTTTTCATAAACCCAACCTTCATATCATGTTTAAAAATGCTCTGTCATCTCACTTTACAAACAGTTGTTTATGTTACTAATCATGTATTGTAATGAAATGTTTTACTTAACTTTTTGTTACCATTGTTATCATCACTTTACCATGTATTTATTTATTTTCTCTCGGAAAAGTACTATGCAAGATTCATGTCAAGCACTTAAGTTAGTACCCACGTGTGTGTGTGTGTGTTATGTTATTCATTTTTATTATAAATATTTTCATTTTTGTATGTTAAAATGTGTTCTCATTGTATTTTCTGTTTGCAAGGACCCCCTCGAAAACGAGATGGTTTCATCTCAAGGGGTTATCCTAATAAAATTTGAATATTTGAATATATCCCCAAGGAAAGCAAGGTATTAAAGTCGCTCCAAAATCCCTCTTGTATGGAGCTTTGGTGTTTTGTGAGGAAGGGAATAAGTAAGAGCCCGAACGACAAATATAATCTCTCTACATAAACAGATAGTAATCTGTGATGAGAGCTGGCTGGGTAGTTCATTAGTTGATCTTAATTTTAAGGCTAAGATCTACACGCACGCACACACGCACACATACACGCACGCACACACACACACACACACACACACACACACACAATCCTAATTAAAACAAATCACAAATATTATGTCGGCAAGTTCAATTTGAAAGAAAAATGTGTTCCTTTTACATACCAGTTCATTTTATTCAGTCTTTGGAGATTTACCTACACAAAGAAATGTGCTTTTAAAAATAGCTAAAAAATGTCCGTATATTTTTGTGTCTTTAAACAGAAAGAAAGTGTTATTTTTTGGATGTGGGGTGTAAAAATGTTGACTTCAGAATGTGTGGTTTGCCAATATCATCTTTATAAAATTCAGTCGTGCAGGTAATATCCAAAATTTTGACCAAAATTCTGTAAATATTTAATAGCAAAGATTCTTCTATTGATGAACCAGCTGTCAGTCAGGTTTCATCATCTGCAAATGGTTATTTGAAGATCATTTTAAATAATCCAATATGTGCGGCTGTGTGTCCATAGCCCACCACATTTACCCATATTTACCTGTGGTTGTATCATTGCAAACTAGTTAAAGATGGTTGTATAAGAATAAAATATACAGATACAAACAGACAAGATTAAAGGCTGTTACATACTCCGCGAGAAGAAAGAACAAAGTTCTCGGTGACAGAGCTGCGAGAAGAAAATTATGTGATTTTCTTCTCGCAGCTTGTTCTCGACACATCGTCCGGGCCGAACTTTTTCCTCTCGCAGCTTCTCCAAGAACTATTGTGTGATTGGTCAGTCTGAAGTCAATGAGGAAAATCAACTGGCGCTACTATGGTAGCAGCGCGTGACGTGTGTCTCGCGGGTGAGGAGTTCGGCTGTTGAGTTCTGGTGAAGTATAAAATCTCCAGACCAGAAAGAACTTCTCGCAGCTCTGTCAGCGAGAAGTTTGTTCTTTCTTCTCACGGAGTAGGGGAGACCGGGGATAATAGGCACACTTTTTACTCTAGTGTAAAATATAACGATTGTGACAACCAACCCGTGTGACATACAGTATAACCCCGTTCTCCCCTATGTAGCAACCTTTACCATTTAGAGTGAAAAGAAAAAATAATACCAACACCGATTATTTTTGGACATTAATATCTTTCCTTTTTTATTAAGACAAGAACTCTTCATTTTGTTTTTGTAAAAATGTCTATTTATGAACCAATACAAAATGTGAATGGGAATGTGGAACGCCTTTTTCTCCATTTTTAATACACAGTAACATTTTCCCCAAAGAACAGCAGAGAGACAGAAAAGGAATCGAATCTAAAAAAAAAAACAATATCTGGGTGAAACAATCAATACTTTTTTTTTTCAGGGATTTTTAAAACAAGCTTCCAAAAAGCGGTGGTGCGTTTATGGTGATAGTAGTATACAGCCACGACACATTTCTGTTCCTGCTTTAACTCTGATAAAACAGTGTTTCTTTATGACCTATGCTGTCAACACAAAAGCAATATTTAACACGTATTTTACAGTGCACCAAATATCTTAAGAAAAATACAGAAAACATGTACAACATATATGCAAAATATAACCAATTTTTCTTCTTGGATTCTAAAGTATTGTGTTGCAAACTGATTGGATAAGGATGCATTGTACTTTCTTTTAAAGGTGCTCCGAGGAACTTTCAGTGTTTGTTAATTCTAGCGCCCCCCTTTAGACAAAAGCGGTAGTGTTTTTTTTACTATGCCAGCTGTTGTTCCTGGGTGAGCGTATACCCATGACAAAGGCATAAAGAAAAACTATATAAAAATAGCATTCTTTGCACTGATGGTCTCGTTTGCTGTTACATGTCATTTATGATCATCAGAGGAAAATTTTGACTGTTTCAGAAATATCTAAAAGTTCCTCGTAGCAGCTTTAAATGTGATTTATAGGTGGGGCCTAAACTTTGCATTTCTACCTGAGATGCAGTCACATCGGTCAGCAACGCATGAACCAGACACAGGACATTATCAAAAGATTTTAATGTGGAGAAAAACTACATCATAATTTTTACACTGTAGGACCAAAAGTGAATTTTTTTTCAACTTTACTGGGCATTTCATTAAAAATAAAATCATAAATACAATAACCTAAAAACTTCATTTCAATATTTGCTTCAAATTTGATCCATAACAATAAGCCCCACCAACATTTACAACTGGTCAAATGTTATTTTCATGTTGTTTAAGTCAATTATTTTCGTCTTGTATTGGAACGTTTGGGAGAATAAAAAAAAAAAAAACATTTTGTAGATACTGAAAAAAATTGAATGTTGACAAGTAAAATATTGATGTATCAACCTTTAGGGGAGAAGACAATATTCAGTTCTATTCTTCTATTTGGGAAGTACATGTTTTCGAAGTCTGATTTTTAAAATGGAAGCTGCCACATTATTAGCTGTCACTCAAGCGAAATATTTTTTTTCCGCCGTAAAAATTACAAATCGCACAATTTTCAGTCCTACAGACAACGTGACATCTGCTCTGTGGTCCCTAAAGCAACGCTAACAAGTCAGTCAATAGTTTATCTATCAGACACCAGACCAAAAAAAACATCTAACCTAATCAGTTCCCCCTATCCCCCACCCCCTAACCCCACCCGCCCATCCACGTAACAAACATAAAACAGTGTGTCATCAGCATACAGTGTTAACTTTAGTGGTAACTCCTTTTAATGTGACTACAGAACTTTTTAAATTTACTCAAAGTTTCTCACAGAATAATAAAACAGTTGGAACGAGTTGGACACGCCCACTTTTTGATCTTTGAATTTTTTGAACCCTTTTCTGCAATATCACGCATGTACTGTAGCTCCCATCTACAACTGCAACATCCATTTGAAAAGCTAAACATATGTTGCACGGATTGCGTTATTATGCTCCGAAAAAAGTGAAATTTGCGCAAAAATACTCACAAGCACCCTCTTATTCCAACTCCCCTTTGGATGACCCCCCCGAAAAACCCACATTCGGATATTTATGGTAGACTTGAATGCTTTCTTCATGCATGACTATGATATATTAAAGCTATCACACTGTTATCGTGTTGCAATTCTGAGCTGCACATTGATTAAAATTCGGATAAAATGCGTTTAACATGGCAATAAGGTTGTGAATCTTGGATATGAGCGTTCACACAGCAAGCTACACCATTGAGTTCATAAAGAATTCATAAATCTCAAGCAGGGTTCAGCGTCAAAGTGGCGCCTTCTGGGTTTTACGTGTGTGTGTGTGTGTGTGTGTGTGTGAGAGAGTGTGTGTGTGTGTGTGTGTGTGTGTGTTTGTGTGTGTGTGTTAAGTCATTGAATATGATTGATATTGATGTATTTGTAATAAAACATGGCAAGTTTAGATTTTTCGCTGCAGTAAAATATGTAAATGTTTCTCTTTTTTGCAGTCAAAAAGCATTGTGGTTTGACAGCTGCCAAATTTGATTCTAGCTTTTCAACTTCAAGAATTCAGATTTGTTGTACTACGCTACAACCTATAGGCCTCCAACCTGGATAATTCTGGCATTTTCAACCCATGTATGATCATGTGTTTTATTAATTTGCACTGTCCCCTTCTTAAATAAACTGAATTGAACTGAATTGAACTGTCTCAAAGGGTTTACACTTTAAGGACTCATTAAGTGTGGCTGCTTGCTGTGTGAAAGCATTATAACGACAAACAATGCCACGAATTAGACCCTCATTTCCATGTTAAGAAGCCAGGGAGTAAATGCAAACCACATGTACTAACTTCAGGTACAAACAATTAATTACTTTTGGCATTCCCTCAGTGCTTCCCCCCCTTAGCTGGCACAGCAAAACGGATCCTCATACAGTGTTGGCAGGTGATATGTGAAAAGCAAAGATAGCTAAGCGAAAAAGGAATGCATTTTAAGCAGGTATACACATACATGCAAAGAAATAATCAAATGTTTAAGCACTTCTTGAGCTTCTGCGGTGTTTGCAAAATGTTTAGTGTATTTCCGAAGGTGTGATGGAAATGGGAAGACTGGCCCTGTGTCTCTTAGCATTTTAAACATTTTACTTCCTCGAACATTTAGCTTGTTGTTTTTTTTTTTACATTTTGACAACAACAAAAAATTAAATAAATCTCACAATGAGCATGGTACGATAAAATCCACAAAGGTACTCCGTTGTAATTCTAGTAAGTTGTAAAAAATATTTCTTAGTAAGGATTAGTGTACAATACAGCTGTGGTTCCAGTGGCTTGATTGATTTACAGTGGATTGTGTGTGTGTGTGTGTGTGTGTGTGTGTGTGTGTGTGTGTGTGTGTGTCTATGTGTGTGTGTGTGTGTGTGTGTCTATGAGATAACATGATCCTCTGATGGGAGAACCTGGACTGCCATGACAGCTATTTTTTTTTTAATGTTTTGTGCAGCGTATGTTGTTCCTAAAATAAATGTGAACGTGTTTGAGTTTGGAGTTTGGTAAAGGTTGTTTCTCTTCTTACAGTGAAGTTATCTACAGTACACCAGACTCTCTTGGCATGCCGGTTTTTGGCCAATATTGAAACCAAATGTTATTTTTTAGTTTTTTTTCCAACAGCCTTGTATCAATTAGTGAAACATCTTGAATGAGCGTCTGGCAAAAAAGAAAATGTTTCCGAAATTCTTACTATTCCATTTGTAAGAAAAATATGTCTCAAGTGAGAGCTGATAAAAAAAATCAATTCAAATTCATCAAATTCATGTAGTACAACTCAATAAAAGCCGGTGGGAAGACAGGGCTTAAGTAGAATAAAAATACAAGTAATGAAATGGCTGCAAAATAATGTACTGCTTCTCTTCTCTTCACTAAGAAATGTCTTGTTCAAGAGGCAGTGGTACATCTGCACTTAAGGACGAACTGAGATCGCAAACTATGAATTAAGTTAATTTACCCAATAAAGTCAAAATGTTATATTGTCCTTTGCTGCCTTTGTTTAGACTATGTGTTGATTGTGGTAGTGTTAAAGTGTGTGTGTGTGTGTGTGTGTGTGTGTGTGTGTGTGTGTGTGTGTGTGTGTGTGTGAGTGGGGGGGGGGGGGGGTTTACAGTACATCAAAACCTGTTTTGTGGATCATGTCATTTTTACAATGATATGTAAAAAGCATTTTTTTCATGCATTTTTTTGGAGCTGTCAAAAACTTCAGAGGAAGAATTAAAATTTAAATAATAATAATACGAGGGAAGAAATGTCTCGAGACGGATCACAGTATGCTGGAAAGAGTTGTTCTTATGCGGGATGTGCAGACACACTTAAGGGAGATGGATAGTGTGTGTGTGTGTGTGTGTGTGTGTGTGTGTGTGTGTGTGTGTGTGTGTGTATGTGTGTGTGTGTGTGTGTGTAGGTTCACCCTGGAAAGTTCTTATGCGGGATGTGCAGACACACTTAAGGGAGATGGATAGTGTGTGTGTGTGTGTGTGTGTGTGTGTGTGTGTTTCTCTCTGTGTGTGTGTATGTGATTGTGTGTGTGTGTTTCTCTGTGTGATTGTGTGTGTGTGTTTCTCTGTGTGTGTGTGTGTGTGTGTGTGTGTGTGTAGGTTCACCCCCCCCATACGAAAGCACATTGATAATCACGATGTGGGGGGACCAGGGGAGCAACAAGGTAAAATGCAAACGAGGATCAACACGAACCCAAAGTATATGGAATAGAACAAGGCACAGAATTTTCTGCAAATGGTTGAACTAAATTAAAAAATTCGTACCAGCAGTTACGGGAGGTGTTTTGAATGGTGAAGCTCTCTACAGTGATTTCTGGCAACGTCTGGCGTACCCCCCGCCCACCCACCCTCCCCACACTCCCTCCCCCTGTCCCATAGCAAAGCCCCTTCTCTATTCAGTGGAAACCTCAAAACCCCCTCCGATTTTTTATTGTCTGTTTTTTTTAAATTTTTGATTTTTTTTTGTGATTTTTTTTACACACAAAACATTCCATCTACATCTGCAGACTAGACTAAACAACGGCTTTGAAACCTGGCCTTTCTCTTCAAAGCCCCTGTCAACCCAAAAATCCATAAAATACTTCAAACTACAGTATAGAATTTGGGGGAGTTATAGTTGCATGATAGTAAGCATCTAAAAAGAGTTATAGGGCCTATTTACTCTTGCTTAACTCATGCTCCGGTTCTTATTACACGATAAGTATTTAGAACCAATCAGGGCATTTCTCTGCCCGAACGTTCTATCAAAACACAATGACTGTTGCCATGGAGAATGTTTGATACGGCCACGCCCACACAGTCCTGTCAAACAATCTAGACAGTAAAAAAGAGCATTTTTTAAAATTCAGTTTCATAATATTTATGAACAGTTATTTCCAATCAGATTTTTGTGAAAGCTTATTGATACACCCAGCTTTGATATCACATATATCGAATATTACTATTATTATAATTTTTTTTCATATATTGTTTTTTTTTTTACTATTTTGGACCAGGTTAACAAGGGCTTTAAAACTTCATCTTTCATCTAACCTTCACTAAAAGCGATTTTTGAACCAATTCATAAACCTTCTATCAACCCCCAAACACCCCCCCTCCCCCCTCCCATACCCTACCCCTCTCTTCCCCCATCCCCCATCCCCCATGCCCCATGCCCTGGCCCCCGCAAAACAGCTTGGTGTCCCAAAGGTGGACACTAGAGTGAGTGGGTCCCGTGTGTGTTTTGATTTTAGATGTAGTACTCTTTCTTTTCGTCTGAGTTGCTGTGGCCGCCCTCTGCGTTGATGATGGCTGTGTCTGCGTCCGCCGCGTCATCTGCTCCCTTCGCTTCGTGTGTGAAGTAAGTACCTGAGGAAGGGAAATATCAAGGACAGGGTCACAGACTGAAGAATATATTAATATATAATACTGTGTATGGATAATACACCATGTATATAACTTTGCACTTTTTAGTATTTATTATTGTATTTATTGTTTTTTATCTTTTAAGTATTTTAGCTATGAGGGAATGTGTGCTTGTTATGTCTGTCCAGACGCTGTTTATGTGACACTGTAATTTCCTGCAAAGGATCATTAAAGCATTTCAATTTCAATTTCAATTTCAATTTCAATTTCAATTTCAATTTTCATGTCACAAAGCTCAAATCGTCTCAAAACTGGTTTCTTGAACATTTCTGAATCCTTTGTTTTTATTGGTTTTATGTAATATTCTAACACATTTGAGATACTGTTTTTTTTCTTCTTCTATGAGCTGTAAGCCTTGCTCATCAAAAAATCAATTAAAACAAAAGAAAAGCCAGGCATATCTCACTTTGTGTAATGAAGCTAGAATATATGAAAGATTCACTTTTGAATGGATTTTCCCATGATATTCAAAAAAAAAATTTGAGAGTCATCTGTATATTCCCCTGTTGCTAAGATGTTACAAAACAATAAGATAAGATAAGATTAGATAGCCTTTAATTTCATTGAACAGTCCTACACAACGAAATTGGGAGTGCCAAGTGAAGATGCATTATACATAAAAAAAATAAAAAAAAATAAAAATGTCATGTAATTTAACAATAGATTAAAATGTGCCTCTACGGGGCGCCTTTAGCTCAGTTGGTAAGGCGTCCCCCTCCCGGGCCGGGCCCAGCAGCAGACCCGGGCTCGATTCCCACCCGCAGTCGTTCTCTGCATGTCACTCCCCTCTCTGCCCCATTTCACCTCTGTCTCTCTGCACTATCAAATAAAGCATAAAAAATGCCCAAAAAATATCTTAAAAAAAAAAAAATGTGCCTCTACTATTCCCACAGCACCTAATTATCAAAATCTTTCCCCACTCGAACATATACACGACCCATAAAAACTACCAGACGCGGCACGCTGTAATATTCAAATTACGCTATAATTTTTTCCACACTCAAGACTCTGAAGATTGGCACACGATAATCACGGGGTTTGAAATGATTTGGAGTACGGTGGAGAAAAGCACGTCCCACTCTCTCAAATTAACCTTGTCAAGATCAGCAGAAAAATGAAAAAAAAAATGAAAGGAACGAAGGAGCCACTTGAAAACTTAATTTAAAAGATGTATTCATATGCTATCATAGTAGATGTTGATGGAGAAAGATTTCAGATTGGATGACTAAGGGGCAAAATCGAAAAAAAATAAAAAAATCGAAAAACACAAAATGCTGCTTGATTACTTTAAGCAAAAAGCAGGTGTTCAGTGCTGCTGTACTTGTAATTACCTGAGGAAAAAGCTCAATCTTTTTCTTCTTGTATCCCTTATTTAAAGTGACTTAAAAAACTAAAAGAATATTATCTTCGGGGCGCTCCGGTGGCGTAGTGGATAGAGCGCGTACCATATTGGCTTCGGCCTTCGTTGCAGTGGTCGCGGGTTTGAATCCGACCCGAGGACCTTTACTGCAAGTCACCCCCCCCCCCCTCTCTCTCTCTCTGTCTCCCCATTTCAACTCTGTACCATCTAATAAAGCTTGAATAAATAGCCAAGAAAAAAATTTATATTCTCTTCCTAAATGTAGAATTTGTAGTAGATCTGTATCGGGATTTGATTAAAATGTATTTATGTACAAAGAATGTGTCCAGCTTTTTTAAACAATTAAAATATAGTTCTTATACATATTGTAAACATGTGAGTCCAGACTTATTCAGAGATTTCAAATATCCACTGACCCTAGTTCAGCCCATGTGTGTGAGTGCAGCAGACGGTTGTGTGCGTGTGTTTGTGTGTATGTGAGTGTGTGTGTGTGTGTGTGTGTGTGTGTGTGTGTGTGTGTGTGTGTGTGTTCAGCCCTTCAGCGTTAATACATTATGTAGGAGTCGGTCAACTGGACAGCGGATGGAAATAGCACAAAGCTTAATATAGCAAAAGAAAGGTTTCAGTTCACCACAGAGCTAACAGACATGGGCTGCGTTCCAATCCCCATACTATCTACTATTTAGTATGGTAGAAAAAGATTTAGGGTGTCCCAATACATGTGGTCAGAGAATGCTGAGAAATACTCCAAAGCCCTACTACATCTAGCTGGGATTTTAGTGTGGAAATCAGCATCCTATTGGGGTGATTCTGACCCACAATCCAGTGTGTACCGGAAGTGACGTCACATGGACGGAGCCTCCATATGAAAACAAACGGGGATGCGACGGATATAAAAAGCAAGAGGCAAGATCAAGGCGCAATGTTATGATGAAATAAATAAGTAAAAGTATGTCCCAATTGTATGTCTACTGCATCCTAACTAGATTATTTTCAGCTGTAGTATGTAGAATAGAAAAAAGAAAGAGTATATAATTTGGAACGCAGGGATAATTTTACCTCAGCTACTGGACACAAAATCTACACTTTTCAGGTCCACTATTAGAATAAATTAATACGAACTACATCTCCTCCTCTACACCGTTAAATGACCTCGTTTGCAGCACTTCCTTTCTAAAGTACTTAATGGCTCCTTTTCCATTTCCTCCTGCACGAGAAATATCAAAGAGTGAAAGAGAAATTAGTTATAGATTGTTATAATTATTTCTTGGTTATTTAGGGCAGCAAGACCAGATGTGGTGGACTACTCAGCAGGGCCGCATATTAAAGTAATTTATTTGCCTTCAGCAGCGACCCTTGGCCTTAATAGCTGTAATTCCAATATTTGAAAAGGATGTAAAAATAGATACCGATTTTTTTTTTATACAGAAATAAGGTAAAGAGAGGTTACACCTGATGAAAGTTATAGCATGCTTTTATATACACACTGTCGAGACATGTTAACAGTTAATTTATTGAAAACACCAGTTTGTAAACGCTGCCATACTGAGAAATACAGAGAGAGTTTTGTGGAGCTGAACCAATACCACTTTAGTATTGGTTCTCTATAGTCATCTGTACCTTTGTGTCTTTTTTAAAAATTTGATTTAATTTCTTTAACAACAAGCAAACAAACAAAACAACAACAGACAATAAAGAAAGAAAAAAAAAGGACAAGTGTAGCTATATGTTGTTAATTTTTTGATTTTTCTTCCTAAAAAACATGCCGAAAACGCATCTGTACCTTTGTGTCTTGCAAAGTAGCATCCCAACACGATGAGTAGACAGTGCATAGTCTTACAAAATCAAGAGCCACACATTTTCTGTACGTTTTTGGGACATATATTTTTGCGAGGCATTCTGTCTTAACTCTGTTTTCTGAAAGCTGTCTGTTTCACTTCACTCAGTTTTTTTTTTTTGTACCTTTGTGTCTTGCGAAGTAGCGTCCCAGCACAATGAGTAGACAGAGCATAGCGAACACGACCACGGCCACCACTCCTCCGATCACTGCATGGTCCACTGTCCGGGGAGCGCCTTCTCCAGCCCGCGAATCTGGAAAACGCAAAGAGGGGGGGAATAGACTTAGAGAGGGTGGACCATAGTCGGAAGTACTCACTGTTGAATTGTGGGTAGATGTCAGCCACCACTACAGGTCTTGTGGGATGAAAACTTGATAGAGAAATGCAGTAGATTATGAGTTATGTAAGACATTTAAAGTAGGAGTAAGTGAGTTTTCTCGGCTTGGTAAAAAAAAAAAAATCAGCATTCTGCATCTGACCACATGTGGGAAAACTAACTTTGATGGTAGTAATGGTAAATGGACTTGTATAGCGCTATATCTCCGTTTATAACAGACCCAAAGCGCTTTACATTGTTTTTGTACACATTCACCCAGTCACACACACATAGCAGCAGCTACCACACAGGGTTGGCTAAGCTAACTAAGCTAACTATCGGGAGCAATTCCGGGTTCAGTGTCTTGCCCAGGGACACTTCGACATGTGGCGGGGAGACGGGGGATCGAACCTCCGACCCTGCACACCAGAGGCGAACTCCCTACCCACTTCACCACTGCCGCTTTGAGTGGAAGTTATGACGGATGAGAACAAGTTTTTTGTTCAAAAGCCTTTTCTTATTATTCTTTTGTTCTTTTTGTGATGTTTTGTATGTTGAGGATGGTGCAGCTGTTTGTTTGTTTGTGTTGATTTTGACATAGAGGATAAGAGGCATTTTTTTTGGGTGACCCTCAAAGGCCCCTCTCTGGCACCACCAACAGGCAAGACGTTACATTAAGAGCCCCAAAATTGAAGCAGGCATTATATTAAGGGCTAGTGTTGTTTACTCGGGTTAATCCAAAAGGTTGAGCTTGTAATGGAATAAGGCAATTCACAATATGACACACCGACTCTGATGTTCTATTCTCTCCTCCGACTTAAATTAATTTAAACTGGAAACGTTTCAGAGAAAACCGAGAAGTCCGAGTCAACCCTCATCACCCTGACCACACACACACACACACACACACACACACTCACACACACACACACACAACAGAGCGCACGCACGCACACACACACACAACAGAGCGCACGCACGCACGCACACACACACACACAGACACTCAGACAGACACACACTCACACACACACACACACACACACACACACACACACACACACACACACACACACACACACACACACACACACACACACACACACACACACACACACACACACACACACACACAGCTCCCCCCTCCCCCCCAAAGCCAAAGTCCACATTAACATCGTAATAGGAAAGCGTGTTAAAGCGCTGCTACGGCAACTTGACAAGAGCAAATTGGATGTCAGACGGATTCTTGCAGACTTTAATTGAATTCGTCTCGGCGCTAAGAAAGTAAAATTCAAAGTCAAAATAAGCTATTAGATCCAACAGGTAATGTTTTGTTGGGTTTGACAGAT
>NC_137218.1:4113770-4133770 GCF_949987685.1 Ammodytes marinus
ATTGGCTCATCCATGGTCCGACAAGTTCTCCTGCCGAGGGCGGAGACCTTCTGCTATCCCGGTGCCCAGGTATCCCACATCAACTCAGTGCTACCACACATTATCCACAGTAATCCCGCTGCATCTATGGTCGTGACACATATCGGCTCAAATGACCTTAAGTCAGAAAAGTCAGAAAGTCTTAAAACTGATTTTAAAGCCCTAATCGATTCCGTCTTGACCGCTGGGAAACAATGTATCGTCTCTGGTCCCATGCCTTCCCCTCGATTTGGTGACATCAAATTCAGCCGCGCACGCCAACTTCATGTTTGGCTCAAACAGTATTGTCTCTCCATGGGCATTCCCTTTGTCGACAATTTTAACGTTTTCTGGAACAGACCGTCTTTCTTTGCCAGCGATGGTTTGCATTTAAACAAACAAGGGAAACATCTTCTGGCCAGCAATATGCTCTTAACAATAAAATCGGTTCCTAGCGTCACTCCTCTTGCAAACTCTATCCAGCATGATTGACTATCTCCACACCTGGTCAGTCAAGAGGTAGTTAGCTCACGTGACACAGCCTCCATGACCACTAGTCCCCATGCTTCTAGCGCCCCCTCCAGGCCTGGAACATCCATTACTATAAAAACTCACCCAATCCCTGTATGTCAGTCTGTCAGATCATCATTAATCCCTCCTCATAGATTTTACAGGTCACGCCACAGACCACTTGGGATTACAAGTAACTTGAAAAATGTACCTATTATGTGTAATAGGTCAATTGTGTTGGACCACCCCGCTGTTGATAACCTGGACATGAGCATATCAAAGCTAAACTCACCAAACATCCTCAAAACAAGAAAGGGTTTGGGTTTTCTTCACTTAAACATAAGAAGTTTGCTTCAGCACAATAAACTAGACCATGTTAACATCTTAGTATCTCAGGCTGACCCAGATGTCTTGGTTCTGACTGAATCATGGTTGAAGAGCAGTACACATGACTCTATGGTGGCAATAAATGATTATAGTTTATTCAGAATAGACAGGACCACACGGGGTGGGGGAGTGGCTGTCTATGTTAAATCACATTATTCTGTATCATTACTACATGCTGTCTCTGTTCGAAGCTGCTTTGAATTTATTGCTTTGGAATTGTCTTTATCATCCAATGATTGTTTTGTTGTAATTGGTGTGTACAGGCCCCCTTCAGCAGTAAATAGCTCCTTGAGTGAGCTAGCACATTTAATCTCTCCATATGTAAATAGAGAGGTCATTATGATGGGTGATTTTAACATTGACTGGCTTTCTGGTGCCTCTGAACCTTTTAAAGAAATATGTAGCAACCTAAATCTTACACAAATAATAACTGAGCCCACAAGACCAAATCTAAAAAACCCAGCAAAATCAACTTTGATCGATTTAATATTATCAAATCAAAGCAATAAAATAGTTTCTGCTGGTGTCTTTGAGCTTGGAATCAGTGATCACTGCCCGGTGGCCTGTATCAGAAGTATTCATCTTAAAAAATCTCAACCCAAAATCATCATTAAGCGTAATTTTAAAGGTTTTAACGAGCAAGCATTTTTAAATGAACTCTATCAAAGTGACATTCATCTCACAAGTGAAATATCTGATGTGGAATTGGCCTTAGAATTTTTCACCAATACTTTCTCCTCCATTTTGAACAAGCATGCACCCCTTAAAAAGCACAGAGTAAAAAATAGATCAAACCCCTGGTTCACAAATGAATTGTCCGATATATTTGCAGAGAGAAATAAAGCATGGTCCCTAGCTAGACGCTCTGGTGAAAACTCCAAGTGGACTGCTTTCAGACAAATCAGAAATAGGTGCATATCCATGGTTAGGAAAGCTAAATCAGACTACTACCTCGAACTAATTTCAAACTGCTACTCCAACCCTGCACTATTTTGGAAGGCTGTGAATTATAACAAAAACAATTCTAGCACTGTTCCCAGTCAGTTAAAAATAAATGATCATATTTTAAATGATCAGAAAGAAATTGGTTTAGCTTTCAATAAACACTTTATAGCTGCTGGTAAACTCTTTCACAATGGAGTATCTACGCCTTCTACGCCTACCACCACGAGAAATAAAAATAGCATACCACCTGTCTCTAAAACTCCTCTTTTCAGCCTTGTTCAAGTCCCAACAAGTATTGTTGTAGATGCGCTTCTTGCCATCAACCCCAGGAAGTACATGGGAGAGGACAATTTGGACCCATTTTCAATAAATCTCTCTGCACTTATCATATCAAAACAAATAACCCATATTTTTAATCTTTCCATCTCTTCTGGTATTGTTCCTAAAGTCTGGAAAAAAGCTCACGTCATTCCATTACATAAAGGGGGTGACAAAAGTGATCTTAACAATTACAGGCCAATTTCCAAACTCCCATGCCTGGCAAAAATTCTAGAATCAGTCATTAATACTCAGTTGAAATCCTTTTTATCCAGTGCTTCCATTTTGAGTCCATTTCAATCTGGTTTTAGGGCAGGCCACAGTACTATATCTGCTGTCACTTTGGTCTTAGACAACATTGTTACAGCTATCGATAAAAAAATGCACTGTGCAGCACTTTTTGTTGATCTGTCAAAAGCTTTTGATACTTTAGATCACCATTTGCTTTTAGAGAGGCTGCATGAAATTGGTTTTGATTATTCTACATGTAGCTGGTTTAGGGACTATCTCTCTGATAGACAGCAGTCAGTTAAGCTGGGAAGCTACCAAACTGAGTTTTTAACAGTTACAAATGGTGTTCCGCAGGGCTCAATTTTAGGTCCAGTCCTATTCACAATTTACATCAATAACATTGTTTCATCACTACAAAACTGCCATGCCCATTTGTATGCTGACGACACTGTACTGTATTGCATTTCTGATTCAGTGCAACAATCTGTTCAGAACCTACAGAGCTCTTTTAACACCCTGCAGAACTGTCTAGTGGATCTCAGGCTTGTCCTTAATATAGAAAAAACAAAATATATGTGCTTTTCCAGAGCAAGAATTACACATTTTAATGATCTTATTATTCACACAAATAATGGATCTCATATTGAAAGAGTCACTGAATATAAATATCTTGGCATCTGGATAGATGAAAAACTCTCTTTTACATTTCACATAAAAAAATCTTGTCTGTCGTCTCCGACAAAAGATTGGCTATTTTTATAGGAATAAAGCCACCTTCCCGTTGTTCAGTAGGAAAAGGATTATTGAGGCAGTTTTTATGTCTGTCCTTGATTACGGTGATGTGGTTTATCGGCATGCATCTCGTTCATGCCTTAAACTCCTAGACTCTGTATTTCACTCTGCTTTGAGATTCATTACAGGAGATGCTTATGATACACACCATTGTGTTTTATATGAAAAGGTTGGGTGGTCCTCCCTTAAGGAGAGACGTGATGCACATTGGCATATTTTTATATATAAAGCTCTGACTGGAAAGCTACCACTATATCTGACAGAAATGCTGCTTATTTCAGATGGGCTTTATCAAACCCGCTCAACTGACATGCTCATGTTATATGTCCCCTATGCCCGGTCTGAGCTTGGTAAAACCGCTTTTAGCCATAGTGCCCCTGACTCCTGGAACAGCCTACAACATACAATTAAAATAAATACACTCATAACTGTTAACCAATTTAAAATTATTATTTTGAATCAGCCCCTCTACACTTGTAACTGTTTTAATTAGGCTATTATGTCTCTCATTCAATTGATCTGAATGTTTTAAATTGTTGTTGTCTGTGTGTGTGTGTGTGTGTGTGTGTAAACTTGTTATGTATTCTCATTGTATATTGTGTATATGTACAAACTCGACGTCATTGTAAAAGAGGGTCACCCCTCAATTGATCTTTCGAGGTTAAATAAAGGAAAATGAAATCAATTAGGACTAAATGAGGAGAAGCAGCTTTTAGTTTTTATGCACCAAATATCTGGAACAAATTCCCAGAAAACTTGAGGTCTGCTGCAACCCTCAGTTCTTTTAAATCGAGTCTGAAGACTTTTCTGTTTCCATTTTAACCTGTACTTTTTATTTTATTTAAATGTTTTACTTCTTTTCATTCGCTTTTAAATGTCTTCTAATGTGTTTTATGTATTTTAATCTTGCCCCTGTAAAGCACTTTGAGTGGCCTTGTGTTTGAATTGTGCTATATAAATAAACTTGCCTTGCCTTAATCAACTTTGTGTCAACTTGTTTGGCGATGGCTTGAATGTAACCAACATTCATTTACGTGAAAAAGTTACGCACTATAGCTTTTTCTCTGACTTTCGGATTAGCACTGAACAACAGTATGACTCTACATCAAAACAAAGCAGATAACAAAATGTGCCCTTTGTAAATATTAAGCTATAACCCTATAACTATATTTTACAATCCATAGGTATGTGTTTGAGTTAAATGAAGATTTTTGTTTAGTTTTATTTGATTTGACTACTGGCAACATATCACCCAAATTCCTCGTACAAATATTGCCATTTAGAGCATTTCCATTTATGAAAAAAAATAAAAAATAAAATTAAAATATTCGGAGTGCTCAATTAATTAATTTTCTTTTATGAAAAAAAATAAAAATAAATGAAAAAAAAAAAAATATTTGGAGTGGTCTATTAATTTTTTTTTATGTCACAGCTGAGAAAAAAAATATCACAACTCATACACTTCCCTGTCTGTATCAACATCTGGACGCCAGCTGGTTTCTGAAAGGTTCATTTAACTTTGAGCAGGAGGTGAGAGAAGGAGGAGCCCAGAGTATGTCACCTGTCACACCCAGTTGTGTGTCTGAAACTAATTAAAGCAACATATGGGCCTCACATGAAGCTAGGCCCCAAATGCAGGTTCAAAACAGCTATGGTGTCACATACACAAGCACACAGGGGCGCACACACGTACAGAAGCATGCACGCACACACACATACACACACACACACACGCACACAGACAGACACACAGACACACAGACAGACAGACGCACGCACGCACACAATGCTACAAACCTCGTCTTAAATTCATGATGCACTGAATGGATT
Organism: Ammodytes marinus; assembly: GCF_949987685.1. Taxonomy (NCBI): domain Eukaryota; kingdom Metazoa; phylum Chordata; class Actinopteri; order Uranoscopiformes; family Ammodytidae; genus Ammodytes; species Ammodytes marinus. Next base: position 4,118,802 of record NC_137218.1, read on the forward strand.
TTATACCTTCTGCTGTACGTCCAGGTTTTTTCTCTTAGCAGTAGAATCAACAACTGAAACATTTCTTGGGCTCTTCTTGGGATTTTTCTGAGCTCCTGCACCAGTGTTGGGGGAGGAGGGGGGGGGGGGCACACCAGTTTGTAAACGCTGCCATACTGAGAAATACAGAGAGAGTTTTGTGGAGCTGATCGGATTAATCAACTTTGTGTCAACTTGTTTGGCAACTGTTGAAAGTAACCTTCATTCATTTACATGAAAAAGTTACTACGCACTATAGCTTTTTAGGGCACGTCTTTTTCACTCTAAGCAAATGTATGGCTGTCTATCTATTTGTTAAGAATTGACTTGAGTTCAACAGAGAGCGACCTCATCTCATCATCATCAGAGCAGCTAATTCTACCGTGTGTGTGTGTGTGTTTGTGTGTGTGTGTGTGTGTGTGTGTGTGTGTGTGTGTGTGTGTGTATGTGTGTGTGTGTGTGTGTGTTCCAATCATCAAACCACCGCTGTGTCTGTCAACAGCCGGCCGCTGCGTCCCTTTAACCTAGCAACATGTCACGTTAGTCCGCCATGTTGGAAACGCCATCTGTCCGCCCTGACAGCCCGTCAACTCAAGATCATCAGTGCACTAGCGTATACTGCCTCCGAGGAATGGCAAGGACTCGCTTATCAAGTTTAAAAGGAGAGGTATTTGGAATGTGGCCAACTTTAAAAAAAATTACGTCTTTGCAAATTGTGTCCATACTCCATACTTATGGCCATACATCCTGCCATCTTTCACTCGCTTCCTAAACAAATGTACTATATACACAATACTATATACTAGTGTATACTGTACCTATACTTTTAGTTTGGTGTGCCATCCTGACATTTGCATCGAATAGCTGCAGCATAATGGAATTCCTGAATTTCAACTATGGCTTTTAGTTTTGGTGTGCCATCCCGAAATGTTCAAAAGCATTACTGACTCACTATGACATTATTTGAAAGTGAGAAGACAAGTGGTTGCACAATTGTTGCACATCAATACTTCAAGATCATCTGTGCTTCTGTGGCTGTCTCTACAGGCCTTGCAAGGACTCACTTATCAAGTTTAAAAGGAGAGGGATTTGGAATGTGGCCAAATTTTCTGTGGCTGTGTTGGAAATTGCCTAATAACGTCCTCCCTCCTTCATTCTCAACATGTATGTACTACATACTGTCTACTTAACCGTCGATTGTGTATGCAAGGTTTTTTCGAAACGTTTACACCAAAGTATACTAGCAGCAATAAAGAATAAAAAAAAATAAAAAATTCCATGTCGTTTGAAAAGACGCAATGCATTGTGGGGCGGTTGAGTAGAAAAAGTAACCTATCGAATCATACACAAAATCAAAACCCGGAAGTTAGTACTCATCCGGGCATTTCTCGCCTACACAAACTCGCATACACAACCACAACATACTCAAATTGACCTCAAAATTAGTATGAGTAGGATGTAAGTGTTCGATCACAGCCAAGGTCTTTTCAAATTGCGTCAAACAGAAACCCTTAAGGACAGACATGTTACAGATGCAGAGGGCAAACTTCAAACACACCACAGATGTCAATGTCTCCTCTAAACAGCAATACCTTCCTAACCTGATTGCCCTATACTATGACATGTGCAACCTTGGCAGTCGCACATGCATGATATGCTTCTATCTGTATTTTACAACACAGGCACTGCCAGCTAGACTTTTTTTCCGATCACCGATCAGTGGCCTTCGTTGCAGTGGTCGCGGGTTCAAATCCAACCCTTGGACCTTTACTGCAGGTCATCCCCCCTCTCTCTCTCTCTCTCTCTGTCTCCCCATTTCAACTCTGTACTGTCCAATAAATCTTGAAAATGCCAACATGCCATAATCTTTAAAAGTGTACAGACAAACTGTTGCACACTTGTTGCACATCAATACATCACGGTGTTTCAACACATTGTGTGACCTTCCAATTTAGTGAAAGTGTCGTCTCTTTTTAATGACATCGACATATGACAGCTTCGTACAGGGATTAAAGGGTACAATTGCACACACACACACACACACACTTCACCTGCCAGACAGAAAGCAGCCCCTCGTATATAAACTCTGCTGTATTCCTGTCTGGCATTAGATTTCAGAGCACGGTTCAATTATCCCAGTATTTCCACCCACTTGCTGACAGGCGCGTTGACAGGTGTGTCCTTTTCATTCCACACACACACACACACACACACACACACACACACACACACACACACACACACACACACACACACACACACACACACACACACACACACGTCACACACACACACACACGCTTGCTCACCTCTCCGAATGGGGAATTAGTCAGTGCAGTGCTAGCCATCAAGCCAAAGCAACTGACATCTTTTCAACCCAACACAAACCCCAACATAACCTTTCATTAAAGGGGCAGTGTGTAGCATTTATAGGCATTTTTTTTCTTCAGAACAGACATGGGAGAAATGGACTATAAAAGGTATAAGAGTATGTTTAAATAAGTGTACAGTACAATTGCTTGGAAATACATTTTTTTTTAAATTTTCCTTAGAATGAGCCTTTTATATGGACCTACAGGAGCGGATCACCCTACTACACCCTAGAATTACTATAGAATAAATAACTAAATTCATCTTCACCTCATCACTTGATATTGTGGAAAGACTTGAGGCAGTGGTGGATGATGCCATCTTAAGTGACTATATCTTCTTGTCCTTGAAGGCCACCGTAGCTTCTATATATTTCGATATTACACACTGCACCTTTAAGAGCAGATCTACAGTATCTCACAAAAGTGAGTACACCCCTCACATTTATTCAAATATTTCATTATATCTTTTCATGGGACAACACTGAAGATGTGACACTTTGATACAATGTAAAGTAGTCAGTGTACAGCTTGTATAACAGTGTAAATTTACTGTCCCCTCAAAATAACTCGACACACAGCCATTAATGTCTAAACTGCTGGCAACAAAAGTGAGTACACCCCTGACTGAAAATTTCCAAATTGGGCCCCAAGTGTCAATATTTTGTGTGGCCACCATTATTTCCCAGCACTGCCTTAACCCTCTTGGGCATGGAGATCACCAGAGCTTCACAGGTTGCCACTGGAATCCTCTTCCACCCATTCATGACGACATCACGGAGCTGGTGGATATTAGAGACCTTTGCGCTACTCCACCTTCTGTTTTAGGATGCCCCACAGATGTGAGATACTGTAGCTTGAAAACCCCCCCCAAAAAAACCATTCTAAACTACATGAACCGAATTCTTTGAGAATTTTTTCAAACAAGTTGCTTGCAGACAGTTGATTTACTACTAACTTGACGCCAGAGGGAAAATTCTCCAGTGTGGCATTGATATATGACATAAAACTGACAAATATATATAGTGGACTGAGGTCAAATACATACAGCTCAAAAACACAAGTAATAAATCATGGTGGAGCCATTTTTACTGGCTCCTTGGCAAGTTTTATTTTTGAAATGTGTCAAAGATGTTGATGTGATTCATGTCTTTTGGTGCAGGAATCGTATATTGTACACAGTGCTACTGCCATACTAAAGCACCGATAGCTTAATACAAATAAACAATGTAATTTAGAGTATATAGAATGCTATTAAAACATCCATTCTGATTGGGATTCTTACTGACATTTTGGCCAGTGTATGATTGAAGACAAAATTATGAGAAATAATGAGGTTCAGTTGTCAAAAAAAATCTCTAAATGTATTATTCTGACCTGAAAAAAATTCTTCTTAACAAGCAATCAGAGTTAAAGCTGGGGTGGAGGATTTGGGGAGAAAGTGGCAGTTGGGATAGAGATTTGAATCCAAATACCTCAACCGCTCCACTTGTTCTCTTTGGTCCCTCCCCTATGGTCCCTCCCTGACACGCTCTACACCCACAAAGTCGTGCCAAAGTGAATGGACAGTCCCAACAGCCAATAAGAACAGAAAATCGGAGCCTCGCTAACTTTGACCAATCAGAAATCAGATACCCCAGCTTTAAGACCAATTTTTATGATATTTTCTTATGTCTGTAATTGGGAGAATTTACAGAAGCTACGGTGGCCTTCAAGGACAAACAGCTAGTTGCTAAAGATGGCATCATCCACCACTGCCTCAAGTCTTTCCACAATATCAAGACCAAAACAGCACTAGATGCAGAGGGAATATAAAACTTTTACTGTGTTCGCCAGTAATCACTCCAAATCAATGAATGGTAATGTTGTTCAGTGTGTGGCGAAGGTGTAAACAGGCGATAGATTGCAAACACCTTGGCTACATCAACTTTTCAACGCCATAAATAGTGGCATGCACGCACTCAAGCACGCACGCACGCACGCACGCACGCACGCACGCACGCACGCACACACACAACCGCCCCCCCCCCCCCACCACACACACACATACTCTCTCTCTCTCCTCTCTCTCTCTCTCTCTCTCTCTCTTATATGCTTGTGGAAAGCTACTCAGGTCTTTGAAAACACCACGACATAATGAATACTCAAGTGTTTAAGTGTTTGTGCTATTTTGATCAAAAGAAAAACAAGCTCTGGACCAATCTAGTGAGAAAGGGCTTTGTAATCAACTTGACTGTTTCTTATAACTCCACTCTGCTATTCCACTCTTAGAGCGTCTGTGTGTGAAACATGTTTGATATAGTTTTTAGTTTTTTGAACGAGGGCCCTTAACTCTGCAGCTCTCTTACATTCGAAAATTTACTTTCAACAAAAACAGCTTCTGAGAGCTAGAAGTGCAGTGATGTTTATCCACATGAATAATCCGAGTTATTAATTTTTATTTTATTTTTTCAGTTTCTTTCAGTTTTTCTTTCTAATTTTAGCAACAGAGCTAAAGCTTCAATTATGACATTGAAACAAGACATTTAGATGTATTCTATATATCACCAAACAAATCAGGAGACCAGGGATCGCCAAGCAATAAAATATGAGTTAAAGACCTACTTCACCGGGGGAAATATGAAGGTGTATTGAACTCTGAGATCCTTTGTAGTATAGATGTGCAAAAATGTTAGAAATCGGTTCATCCTAGCCTGAGAAAAGGCAGAAAGAGTGTTTTATAGTCTCACTGTCTAACCCTACATTTTCCCATGTGTGACATCACACATGAGAAAATGTAGGGTTAGGATTAACAGGACAGCTGGGCCAAGGGAAGACTGAGGGAAGAAAAACCTCATTCATTATATTATAATAGCGATTTTATAATGATAGAACGCCGGTTCCGTATGGGTGAAGTATTCCTTTAAATGATAGGAGAATCAGAAACAATCAGAAAGACAATACAAAAACGTTTTAAGGTCTTCTGGAAGCTAATTGTATGTTTAAAATGTCCCCTCCCTCCCATGCACCTTTGGCCTATTTTAGTAGGAAATAGACAATCTCTGGGAATAGACTTCCATCTCAATTGTGTATCAACTTCCTCTTTCTGTTAGTCGTGACAAGCGGGGCATCACCATGGAAACAACATTTGAAAGGGATGTGTGCAAAAGCCAGGTGGTCAGTGAGAGGGTTTTATAACAGGCTCTGACTTGGTTGTTGCATTTCCGGCTCAGTGTCTGTCCATACCCCTCGCTTTGGGGAGAATTTACAGAAGCTACGGTGGCCTTCAAGGACAAGAAGCTATAGTTATTAAAATATGGTATCATCCACCACTGCCTCAAGTCTTTCCACAATATCAAGTGATGAGGTGAAGATGTATTTAGTTATTTATTCTATAGTACTTCTTCTTCTTGGTCTTCCAACAGGTGCATTTCCCCAGGACGCCCACTATATATATATAAAAAAAAAACGCATAAGGCCGTTAAGTTGGTCTATTCTGTAGATACATGGCAGTGCAACATGGCGGCCTCAGCGCCCCGCTCCTATGTAGATATAAAAGGCACATTCTAAGGTCTTAAAAAAATACTTTTGTTTCCAATTGTCCATTGTACACTAATTCAAACATACTTATGAATATCATACTCCATTTCTACCAAGTCTGTTCTGAAAAAACACCAATTCCCTTTACACAATGCACCTTTAATGGTGGTGGGATGGCCTAGAGTAAAGAGGGGTCGACCAGTAAGCATGAGGTCTCTGGTTCCTCCCAGTAACCATGAGGTCTCTGGTTCCTCCTCCCAGTAACCATGAGGTCTCTGGTTCCTCCTCCCAGTAACCATGAGGTCTCTGGTTCCTCCCAGTAACCATGAGGTCTCTGGTTCCTCCTCCCAGTAACCATGAGGTCTCTGGTTCCTCCTCCCAGTAACCATGAGGTCTCTGGTTCCTCCTCCCAGTAACCATGAGGTCTCTGGTTGGATCCCCGGCACCGGACAAGAGGGTGTAAGTTGTAAAACTAGTGCTGGCTGGTATTACGTCTACGGTGCCCACCATCTCTACCATTGTGTCTTTGAGCAAGACACTTAACCCCAAAACTGATCCAGGGGCGCTGTACTACGGCTGACCCTGCGCTCTGACCCCCTCTGGTAATTTGAGAGGGGATATGAGAAAAGACCAATTTCAATGTAGCCAACCATTGACTAATAAAGAAAACTTAAATGACTGTATGATTGATACGTTTGTCAGCTGATAGTAAGTCCTTATAGACTCTAAGATGCACAGAGCGTATCTCTCATTTCCTCGACTTTGCTCTGATAGTGATACACGGGGGAAAAATGAAAATAAACTAGGCCTTCAATTGCTGACAAGTCACGGTAATGAAGTAACATTTTTTACACAGCGCGGCGGTGCGATTCATTTATTTGTCTTTAATAGGTTTTACAAAAAAAAAACAGACACGCACGCACGCACACGAACACACACACACGCACGCACACGAACACACACACACACACACACACGCATTCAAACACACACAGACAGACACACACACACACTAACACATGGTCGTACAGCTATACTTGTGAGGACATTCATTGACATAATGCGTTCCCTAGCCCCTTACCCTAACCCTAACCATCCAAACTAAATGCCTAACCCCAACCCTTACACTGACCCTAACCTAAACCGTATTCATACCTAAACCTTAAAACCAAGTGTTGACCCTCAAACAGCCCTTTAAAGGCCTGTCCCGAAGTGAGAACCGGCCAAGATGTCCTTACTAAATTGGTTCTCACAAATTATAGTTGAACAATTAAACACACACAATCCCCCCACCACCACCACACACACACACACACACACTCACCCCCCCGCCCCCCCACACACACACAATCTAACCGCCAGCTCTGATTAGTTTAATTAAATGTGCCTGTTAGTCAGGAGAACTGTCAATAATATCGACGACTATTCTCGCTGCAATTTATGAATTTATTATTATATCTCATACTTTTCATTATTGCACAGTTTGTTCAGTTGATCCATTATATTGTCATAACTCTCTGTCTGCCTCTAGGGGTCATGTACATTATTGATGATATTATAATTGCATCGCCGCCGGTAACTGAGTCATAACTGTCAATATTCATCGAGTCAGCCAGTTGTTGGAATCCATGTTTTTTAATAAAGATATGAACTATTTACTGAGCTTATTGTCTGGACACCCACCCACATGTGTGTAACTGTGTGCAGGTGTGTGTGTGTGTGTGTGTGTGTGTGAGTGAGTGTGAGTGTGTGTGTGTGAGTGAGTGAGTGAGTGAGTGAGTGCGCGTGTGTGTGAGTGAGTGAGTGAGTGAGTGAGTGAGTGAGTGAGTGAGTGAGTGAGTGAGTGAGTGAGTGAGTGAGTGAGTGAGTGAGTGAGTGAGTGTGTGTGTGTGTGTGTGTGTGTGTGTGTGTGTGTGAACAGACAGATATCTGACTTTGCTGTCTGTTTGTCTTACACCTGTTAAACAAGATGTTTCATGGATTTCTTTGGGACACTTGGAGGCAGTGAACTGAATTCTGTGAACTTCTTGGCTAACATTTGCAAACCAATAATTTTGCGTGGTAAAAACACTACCGCCTTTGTCCAGAGGGGGCGCTAGAATGAACACAAACTGAAAGTTCCTCGGAGCACCTTTAAGGTTATATTTGCATTGCAACATGTGTGAGGGCTCTCCGGTGTGGCTGACTGAAAAAATGAATAAATGTTATGGGTCAAAATGTTATTTCTGGGAGCGCTCCGGTGGCGTAATGGATAGAGCGTGTACCATATTGGCTCCGGCCTTCGTTGCAGTGGTCGCGGGTTCGAATCCGACCCGTGGACCTTTACTGCAGGTCATCCCCCCCTCTCTCTGTCTGTCTCCCCATTTCAACTTTGTCCTATCAAATAAAGATTGAAAATACCAAAAAATAAATAAAAACATTTATGGTAACACTTTATAATAACTATCCGTTGTAACTCGTTAATAGATCATTAGTAAACTCTTAATTAATGATTATTAATGATTTGTTAAGTGTTTGTTAGCAGTTTGTTAAGGATTTATAACAATGGTAGATAGTTAATAGCTTAATAATTGAATCAGTTCATCTGGGAGGTAATCCGAGATACCGACGAGGCTGAAATAGGCTATAGACTATACACAGTGCATGGGCAACTGAGGGCAGCCCCATTTTCAAATATTTTTAAATAAACTCAATACACACTGTGCATGCCATGGACTTGAACGTGACGTGATCAATTAATCTCGGATTACCTCCCAGATGAACTGATTCAATTATTAAGCTATTAACTATCTACCATTGTTATAAATCCTTAACAAACAGCTAACAAACACTTAACAAATCATTAATACTCATTAATTAAGAGTTTACTAATGATCTATTAACGAGTTACAACGGATAGTTATTATAAAGTGTTACCAAATTTATTTATCAAGTGATACAGAAAACTGTCTAATATCTCCATTGACAAAACCCGATATCACATCAGCATAATAAACCTTATATGGAATAAATGTCTGTTAATTATATCAATCAAAATACTCTATAACTCACCTATACGCACCACTAATGTTCATTCACCGAATACGGCTACGCACATTAAAGCTGGGGTGGAGGATTTGGGGAGAAAATGGCAGTTGGGATAGAGATTCAGAATCCAAATACCTCAACCGCTCCACTTGTTCTCATTGGTCCCTCCCCTATGGTCCCTCCCTGACACGCTCTACACCGACAAAGTCGTGCCAAAGTGAATGGACAGTCCCAACAGCCAATAAGAACAGAGAATCTGAGCCTCGCTCTGATTGGTCAAAGTGTACAGCTCATGTTAACTTTGACCGATCAGAAATCATACACCCCAGCATTAACGCACTCCCATCTCCATCTCCATCTCCCTCTCCATCGATACTGTATTAAATCCATTCATCCGGTTTAAGCCCTTGTTCTTTTTTGCCCTTTACAAATATTTTATGAGAGAGAAATAATGTTACTGAATATCAATTTTTATGAATTTGAATATGAATTGGGTACGCTCTCTCTCTCTCTCTCTCTCGCTCTCTCTCTCTCTCTCTCTCTCTCTCTCTCTCTCTCTCTCTCTCTCTCTCTCTCTCTCTCTTAAACAAATCAGAATGAAATGTGAGAATGCATTTATTAGTGTCACTTGGCATTTAGACTGGCAGTGAGCACAGAGCCTCTTTAACACTCATATAAATCTGATACGTGATTCTTTTTACAATTACTGTTTAAACCTGCAGTGTGTAGAATTTGGGGTTTTATTTCCTGGCAGATTTTTAGAAAATAATTATAATATCCATAAGTACGTTTAATTTAGTGCATAATAGCTGACATTTTTTTTTTTTTTCATTTTTTTTTCTTAGAAAGGGTCTCATATATGTCCATATTTCTGCATACCTTGGACCAAGGCCTGGTGGCCGCCATGTTGAAAGTATCATAGTTGGAATGTCATCAGGTGCATTGTTTAGCATTTAGAATTGTTCTTGTCCTTGAAGGCCAATGTAGCTTCTGTTATTATTCAAAAGGGGTGAGGTTACCCAGGGAGAGTTGCATTCTAGAACTTTCTTGATGCTGTCATATTACACACTGCACCTTTAACTCATACAAATGAGTAAAAATGGCATTTTCACTTGATGATTTACTGCATCTTACCTGCAATAACTGACTTTTTGGACAGTTGTGGCTGCTGAAACGGGTTGTCATATTAGATGTTATATCATCTTTAAAGTGACTAAGAGGAACATTCAGTTTGTGGTGATTCTAGCGCCCCCTTTTGGATAAATGCGGTAGTGCTTTTACTACACCAGCGCCCATGCGTCATCACTGAATTGTTATTTGATACATTATGAGTAAGAAGTCGTAAGTAAATCGCTTTGGATACAAGTGTCTGCTAAAAGACATGTCATAGAATGCACATTGTCACTATACAAAACACTATACAGCCACAGAAAAAATTAAGAGACCAGGCAAACATTTTGGCTGTATTTTGCTCAAAGATGCCAATGCACAGTACAGAAATAAACAACTGCTTATTTGAATACAACAAAACTACAGACACTGACTTTACAGTTGTGCAATTTTGTTTGCTATGTGAAGGTACGAATTTTGTGCAAACATGCAAAGTTCTACTGGTGCAATATTATGCAGTAATTTTTCTTAAATCTTCACCTCTACATTACTTATTGAAAATGCTCTAAATGACACAAACATTATTGGAATTTGGTAGAAATGTTGTCAGTAGTTTATATTATAAAACCAAAATGTTCATTCTACTCAAACATATGCCTATAAATAGTAAAACGAGAGACACTGAACATTTGGAGCGGTCTCTTCATTTTTTCCAGTGCTGTATATTGTAGCAACTTTAAGGGTTTACAGAATTGATGGGAAGTATGAACTGTTCTTAAGAAGATGCAGAAGTTGAGTTAAGTTTAAGAAAGTCCATTGTAAAACACAAAAAGACCATTTAAAAACTAATTGGGCTTGAATCGGTCCTGGGCTGGGACGATCAATCCCTTTTACAATTATAATGGCCTTTTCTAAAAAAACTCTTAATTATGTTCTTTTCAACCTGCTACATAAAAGGGCAAAACTACTCACTGCGCGGTGAGACACACACACACACACACACACACACACACACACACACACACACACACACACACACACACACACACACACACACAGAGGTCGAAACACACATACATACACATACACACACACAGGTAGAAACACACACACACACACACACACACACAGGTAGAAACACACACACACACACACACAGGTAGAAACACACACACACACAGGGAGAGACACACAGTCTCACACATACACACACACACACACGGAGAGAGAGAGACACACACACACGGAGAGAGAGACACACACACACACACACACACACACACACACACACACACACACACACACACACACACACACACACACACACACACACACACACACACACACACACAGAGGGAGAAACACACTGGGCATTGTCCATGGGGATTGACTTCTGTATTCAAGTTAAAGTTCACTAAAAGTTCCAAACTGAAGTCTGAGCACATTACATTCTAACAATATAGGGGAATCAATACAGTAATAAAAAACATGTGCACTAGCAAAGAACATGTTTCAATTAAATTGCCAAGTAGATCAGCTATTTAAAATGTACCTTTTGTGTAACCGAATAAATGTTATCCAATTTCTTATGTCCAATTTCTAATGTCTAATCGTGATGTATTTCATGCCCCCTGTAAAGCACTTTGAATGGCCTTGCGTTTTGAATTGTGCTATATCAATACACTTGCCTTGCCATGACATGTACACATTCAGCTCATACTATGCACATTTCTTTCATTTTTCTATCAAACACATACCAATGAAAAAAATCACCAAGGTTTGAATTCTGGCAGTACAAATAAGTGGACCCCCCTCACTCATGCACTCAAGCGCAAATTGCTCATAATTGTTCCACTGTATGACTCATCCCACGTAATGCAAAAGTTATTCAAACTTGCATGAAAAGAGCAAAGACCTTCCAACATCTCAAACACATCTAGTGTCCCCTTAGCATGTGTATAGCGACAGCTTTCGCTAAGTGGCTTAAGTGGGCTCCACGCAGTTACACGTCAACCAATTTCCAAGTCCGGTGATGAGTATAGTTTGAGAATTTTATAAATGAAGGCAGAATGACAACTGATGAATGAAAACATGACGAGGGTATTGAAAACAAATAAAGAAAAGATAAACTGTTGTAATTGACGGTTTCTTGACGATAGTTTGACGATTGCTTGACGGTAAACAGAAAATGTAATCAGGTGCGCCACTAACCCCCTTTGTCTCCTAACTCCCCGCCCGCCACGAGTGCCCAGGTATATAGATTAAACCACACCCACACCCACATGTGTCAATCAAAGAGAAGTGACATAAACCAAAACAGTGTGCGTGACTTTTCAAAATAAACAATAAACAAATAGACCAAATGTATTTTGGCCCCTACAATGTGAATAATTGTTATTTATAATTTAGAAATAAAATATGGCTGTCTTTGATAAACTCTTAAAGACCTACTTCACCGGTGGAAATATGAAGGTGTATTGAACTCTGAGATCCTATGTAGGTATAAATAAGTACAAATTTTAAAAAATATGTCCGCATCCCCATTTGTTTTCATACGGAGGCTCCGTCGATGTGACGTCACTTCCGGTGCGCACTGGATTGTGGGTCAGAATCGCCCCAAATAGGATGCTGTTTTCAACACTAAAAATCTCGGCCGGATCTAGTAGACATCTGGGTATTTTTAACCATACTAAATCTGGCCACGAGAATCGGGACATCCTAAATCTTTTTTCTACCATACTAAATAGTAGATAGTGCATGTCTATTTTTTATTTTCCCTAATATTATCGAAGTCTCCGAATAATTTTTTTCCTCAATTGGGCCCTAAAACTCTGTCCTATTTTATAAGGTGATCTGTAATCCCTATAAAGGGTTTTTTACTGGGAGTTTTTTCTCAGCCGAGCTAAGGGTCTAAGTGTCATACTGTATGGAATGTAAAGCCCACTGAGGCAAATGTCTATTTGTGATAGTGGGCTATACAAATAAAACTGATTTGATTTGATTTAGGTGAGTAAACATGTCTTGATGGAGAAAAACCTGAACACATGCTTGATGGAAAGTTTACGACCAAATATTATCATTTCCTCAAACTAATTATGAAACTGGAGCAAGAAAATAATGAACAAAAAACGGAGGGAAGATGATTAGACGAAAATGAGAAAAGGACGTATTTCATCTTCATTCACGTTAATGAGGTGTGTGTGTGTGTGTTTGTGTGTGTGTGTGTGTGTGTGTGTGTGTGTGTGTGTGTGTGTGTGTGTGTGTGTGTGTGTGTGTGTGTGAGAAGCAGTTACACGAGGTAAAATCTGTTTCAGCCTCCACACTAAAACCATCTCATGCTGTTGATACAATCAGAGTGAGTTCGATTCCTCTGTGGCACCTTTAGGCAAACACTGTAATTGGATAGTTTGTGCATTTCAGAAAAGGGCAGTTTGAGCAGAAGATTAGAATAAAACTTGAGCAGGAAAGTGGGTTATTTTTTAGTAAGAAAGTGATATTATTACCTTTGTTTATCAATTAAAGCAATAGTGCGTAACTTATGTCGCCCCCCATGAGGAATTCTAAGTAATTACAACAACACTGTCGGCGCGTCTACATGAGGTAAGCCTTAAACATTTATTTTTTTGGCGCTTCTTGGGGTTTTCTGAGCTCCTGCACCAGTGTAGGATGGGGGGACACCAGTTTGTGAACGCTGCCATACTGAGAAATACAGAGAGAGTTTCATGGAGATGATCAGGCTTCAATCAACTTTGTGTCAACTCGTTTGGCGATGGGCTTGAATGTAACCGACATTCTGTGACTCGACGTCATTGGAATTGTGGGTCACTCCTCAATGTTCTCTCGAGTATAAATAACGGTTGATTGAATTAATTAGTTTTTATGAAAAAGATACGCACTATAGCTTTAATCCAATAAATGATAAAAATGTAGCCTGACTGGTACTCGGACAGGTCAGAAACAAGTCAGTTATGATCAATACATGACTGATACCATGGCACACAGCTGACATTCCCAAGCAGGGGTTAGCCTTGAACAACAATGTATAATGCACAACAGGAAAAGCAGGCATGCTAGCAGAAAAAAAATTATAAAAGAACAATAATATAAAAAAAAGCAAAAAAAAAAAAATAATAATAAAAAAAAATATATATAAAAAAAATAAATAAAAAAAAAATAAAAAATAAATAAAAGTGTCATAAAGAGGAAAAGTAAAGATACCAACCATGAGCTGCAGGTTCAGTGCTGGGCGTGGTTTCTGAGCACACAGGGAGAGGAGGTGTGGAACGGAGGAACAGCAAACAGCATGCAAATACAGGAGAGGAGGGAGAGAGGGAGGGAGGAAGGAGAGGGGAGGGAGGGAAGGAGGGAGGGAGGGTGGGAGAGAGATAGAGGGAAGGAGGGAGGGAGGGAGGGAGGGGAGAGAGGGAGAGAGAGGGAGGGAGGGAGGGAGAGGGGAGAGAGGGAGGGAGAGAGGGAGGGAGAGAGGGAGGGAGGGAGGGAGGAGAGAGAGGGAGGGAAGGAGAGAGGGAAGGAGGTAGAGAGAGAGAGAGAGGGAGGGAGGGAGAGAGGGAGGGAAGGAGGGAGAGAGGGGGAGAGGGGGAGAGGGAGGGAGGGTGGGAGGGAGAGAGAGGGAGGGAAGGAGAGAGGGAAGGAGGTAGAGAGAGAGAGAGAGGGAGGGAGAGGGAGGGAGGGAGGGCGGGGGGGAAGGAGGGAGGTAGAGAGGGAGGGAGGGGGAGAGAGGGAGGGGGAGGGAGAGACAGAGAGAGAGGGAGGGAGGGAAGGAGGGAGAGAGAGGGAGGGAGGTAGAGAGAGAGAGGGAGGGAGAGAGGGAAGGAGGGAGGGAGGGTGGGAGAGAGAGAGGGAAGGAGGGAGGGAGGGAGGGAAGGAGGGAGGGAGGGAGGGAGGGAGAGACAGAGAGAGAGAGAG
>NC_137218.1:4151270-4171270 GCF_949987685.1 Ammodytes marinus
ACACAGGCACAGAGAGAGAGACACACACACACACACACACACACACACACACACACACACACACACACACACACACACACACACACACACACACACACACACACACACACACACAGAGAGAAAGAGAGAAAGAGAGAGAGACACACACACACACACACACACACACACACACACACACACACACACACACACACACACACACACACACACACACACACACACACACACACACTAGGCCCTATTTTTTCCCATTCCCTTCCACACAAAAAAAAAGAAAGAAAGCCTTTTCAATGTGCTACTAATTCCCTCTGACAATAGCAGCCAAATTATTTCTCGGCGGGCACACAGGGTCTACAGCAGAAAAGCGATAGTGCAGTAATTTTGGCCAGGAAAAATGAAACACATTAGAGCCGTAATGCCTTGCTGAGGGAGACAGTGTTATTGGTATCAACAGTGTGAAAGCCCTGCTAAGATAATGCGTATGGGGATGAGAGAACAACAGAGAAATAGAGAGAGATTGGGTTTGCTACATCAATCGGGAGCCAAAGGAATAGAGTATATAGAGAAATATACTGGTTTTAATATAGAAAACTGGCAGAAGTAGGTGGAGGCTGACAACACAACAACAACACATGCACAGCACTCTCATCTATGTATCCGTTGCTAGGTCTCGGATGTGTTTTAGACTATGTTGATTGACAGAAGTTATCAGCAGTACATGTTTTTTTGAGAGTTTTCGTTATCCGATTGGAGAATTCAAAGATTTGATGGTGTTTTTAAATAGCTGTTGGGGTGAATTTGTGATTTGAAATTTTGAATGAAAATACAATTGGCATGTAATAATCATGTGGCCTGTGGATCCATGTAGGCCTATAACATACTTAAATCTAGAGAGTAAATGGAACTGATGTAGGCAGGTTTCGTTTACAACTAAACAAATTAATCACCATTCAAAATAAGCCTGAAAAATATATATTGTTGTAAGAACGGAAAGATAAATGACATTAGATGGATATATATTTGAAATGTGTTTGTTTTATTCTTGGCAAATACACATGATGGTGTAAATACTAAAACAATTTAATCAAATCAAACTAAAACAGACCACACAACAAATGAATCATCGCGGTGTTCATTTTGACAGTCCTAAATTAAAAAAAAAAAAAGTCCTCGCAGTGCATTTCCATATAGTTGTAGTGTAGTTTCATCAGAATGGAACTGATTCGATGTGTGGAATGTTGATGGTGTGGCGGCCATGCATTTTCCTTGTTGACAGGCAACCATATTTGAAAAAAAATAGAATGTTGGGAAAAACAAGGTAGAATGTTGTCACGCCTGATGTCACACATATAGAACATGATGTCACACATATAGAACATGACGTCACAGATGCATCAAAGGCTTTTAGAATGTTCACTGTTGGTGAAGCCAGAGCTCACCAAGGACCCAAGTCACTTCAGAACTGACAGGACCTGAGACAGCGACTTTCAAGAACTGAAAATACTTTGTTTACAACCGAACACACGACTAGCACTTTTATTCATATCAGCGATGGAAGGACAGTATAGATCAACGGAGGAGACATCCCCATCAGGTGCCATGAGCTGGGCCCTGATGGTGGATCTCGAAATGGGACCTCCCGAGGATAATTGGGAGGAGATGTGCAAGAATGCCGTACTCCAAGAAGGAAGCAGTAGAAGCAATATTGATAAGGAACAGGTGCATATTCCAAAAGAGCCAGAGTGCAAGACCTCCATCCAAGAGGTGGGGCAGCCTGGAGATATTAACCAATACATGGAGGACGTCCAACAACTGGATGAGAATTGCTGCCAAACGGTGGAGGCAGCTTTCCCCATGGAGGTCCCATACGAGATCCTTACAAAGCGCCTGCATGAAGCCACCAGTAGACTGCAGGAGGAACTCAACATGAGGACGGTGGCAGACCCGGAGATCATAAATGAAAGATCTAAGCTCCAGGTGGTGGGGGGAAGATTTGAGGAGGAGCACCAGATGAGAGTCAGCCTTGAGAAGGAGGTGCAGGAGCTCCGAAATGAAATAACAACCGTGAGCCTTTCCTCCATTGAGCCTGACAGCCACAAGACCAAGGATATGATGTTGATTCAACAGCTAAGAGAAGAGAATCAAGCCCTCATGCTAGAGATGGCGAAGATGAAGGTCCTGCATAAAAGGGCCTTGAGGAACGTATTTTACAAGCATGTCGAATTGACAAAAACAAATAAAGCTTTGAATGACATGGTCCAAGGAATGTGTGAGCTCAACACAAAAGCCTCTTCCCACATGTCAGGAAACTGTGGAGGAATCACACGCGCAGATGCTTCAGAAGACGTCCAGGACCAAACGGAGGACGTCCTTCAACAAACACAAGCATCCACAAAGCCAGAGAACCAAGAGACACTTCAGGTGGATGAGCAACCACTAACAGAGTCCCTTAAATCACCCCGAGAGGACCAAGAGCAAGTGACAGAGCCTACACAAGAGGTGGTAAATCAAGGGGCCGAAAAGTCCCAACTGGAACCCCAGCAATCACCTCAAGAGGCTGAGAATCCACTTCAGGAGGCTCAGGATCAACCAGAAGCTGAGGGAACAATGCAAGTGGCCCACACTTCAAAAGAGGAGGTCCAGGAACAATCACAGGTTCCCAAAAAGCAAGAAGACCAAGATACACTTCAGTTGGCTGAGCAAACACTAAAAGAGGCCCTAACCCTTCCACAAAGGGAGGACCAGGAACAAATGACAGAGGCAGAAAAGCCAGAACAAGAGGTTGTAACTGAAGATGACGCAAAGTCACAAGTGGAAGTCCAAAAACCACCAGAAGAGGCAGAAGAGCCACTTCAGGAGGCCCAGGATCAACCAGAGGCAGAGGGAACAACACAAGAGTCCCAGAGCCCCAAAGATGAGGTCCAGGAACCAAAACTAGAGCCTGAAACCCCAAAGACCAATGAGTCAATGGAGGAGAAAGTGGATGAAATGCAGCTCATTTCAAAAGTCTCCTGCCAACTGACAGAGAACTTATCGCAACACGTATCACAACAAGAGGACGAAAATAAAGATGCCAAAAAGTCACAAGTGGAAGTCCAAAGACAACCAGAAGAGGCAGAAGAGCCACTTAAGGAGGCCCAGGATCAACTGGAGGAGGCCCAAAAGCCAGAGGCCCTCAAAGCACCCGAGGATGTCGAGGAGACAGCACAAGAGGCTCACAAGAAAGAGGACGAAAAAACACCTCAAATCGCACAAGAGACACCAAAGCAAGTGGCCCAAAAAGACCCACCACAAGTGTCAGATAAGATAACAGAAGTGCCCCTAAAATCAACAGAGGCCATGATAGAATCACAAGATTCAGAAAAAGTTGAGAATCCACCACAAGATCCCAACACACCCACACCAGAGGCCCTTAAGGAGGCCCAGGATCAACCAGAGGCAGAGGGAACAACACAAGAGTCCCAAAGCCCCAAAGAGGAGCTCCAGGAGCCAGCACCAGAGGCTGACAACCCAGAACAAGAGGCGGAATATAAAGATGCCGAAAAGTCACACGTTCAAGTACAAAAACCACCAGAAGAGGCAGAAGAGCCACTTCAGGAGGCCCAAGATCAACCAGAGGCAGAGGGAACAACACAAGAGTCCCAGAGCCCAATGCAGGAGGTCCAGGAGCCAAAACTAGAGCCGGAAAACCCAAAGTCCAATGAGTCAATGGAGGAGAAGGTGGAAGCAATGCAGCACTTCTCAAAACTGATAGAAAACTTATCGCAATTTTTCACAGACTCCGATGCTCCAGAGACGGACCAAGAACTACCTAAGGTGGTCCAGGAGACAGAGCAAGACTCCCAAAAGAAAATGACCCAAGACCAGCCACCACAACTGGGACAAGAGAAAACAGAAGTGCCCCTGAAACCAACAGAGGCCCAGATAGAACCACAAGATTTGGTAAATGTTGAGAATCTGTCAGAAGAGCCCAACAATCCCACACCGGAGGCCCTAGAGCCGACCCAAGGGGCCCAGGACCCAACCAGAGCGGACCCAGAGCAAACTGAGGAGGTCCAGGATCCAACTAAAGAGGCCGATAAACAAGAGGCCCTAAATCTACCTCAGGAGGTCCAAGAGCCAGTACAAGAGGCTCTCAAGAAAGAGGACGAAAAAACACCTGAAGTCGCACAAGAGGCACAAATGCAAATGGCCCAAGACCCACCACAAGAGTCAGAAAAGACAACAGAAGTGCCCCTGAAAGCAACACATGAGGCCCTGATGGAACCACAAGTTTCCGAAAAGTCACCAGTGGAGGCCCTTCAACCACCAAAGGTTGAGAATCTGCCACAAGAGCCCAACACGCTCACACCAGAGGCCCTAGAGCCGACCCAAGGGGCCCAGGACCTAACAGGAGCGGACCGAGAGCAAACTGCGGAGGTCCAGGATCCAACTAAAGAGGCCGATAAACAAGAGGCCCTAAATCTACCTCAGAAGGTCCAAGAGCCAGAACAAGAGGCTCTCAAGAAAGTGGATGAAAAAACACCTAAAGTCACACAAGTGGTCCAAGAAGACCCTCCACAAGTGTCAGAGAAGATAACAGAAGTGCCCCTGAAATCAACACACGAGGCCCTGATAGAACAACAAGTTTCTGCAAAGCAAGAGGCCCTAAATCTACCTAAGGACGTCCAAGAGCCAGAACAAGAGGCTCACAAGAAAGAGGACGAAAAAGTTGCCCAAGTCGCACAAGAGGCACAAATGCAAGTGGCCCAAGACCCACCACAAGAGTCAGAGAAGATAACAGAAGTGCCCCTAAAATCAACACACGAGGCCCTGATAGAACAGCGAGTTTCCGCAAAGGAAGAGGCCGTTAAGTCACCAGTGGAGGCCCTTCATCCTCCAAAGGTTGAGAATCTACCAGAAGAGCCCAACGCGTCCATACAAGAGGCCGTAAAGCCGACCCACAAGGCCCAGGGTCCACCAAAAAAGCCCCCAAGGCTTTACCTCTATCCGCACTGGGAGAAACCACAAAACGGGGTCGAGAATTCACCAAAAAAGGAGGTCAGAGAAGAGCCAACACAGGAGGTTGGAAAGCCCCTGAAGAGGCCGTCTCTTTGGAGGCGTTTCAAAAAATGGATCACTCCTAAACACCGCCGCCAGTTCAAGCAGCAGACTGGACAGGCATAAAGACAAACACACAAACTGCTTCATAACACACACACACACACACACACACACACACACACACACACACACACACACACACACACACACACACACACACACACAAAAAAACAATCGGACTTGATTCATGATAACATTTCAATAAAATCGAAATAAAATCTAAATCTTCAGTATTTCTCAATAGTTTTATTTCTGTTAAGCAGTAAATGTTTCCTTATATGGTTGTTCATTATGTTATAGTGTGAAATCAATAACAAATCCTTAATATTACTTTAGTGGTACGATTGATTCATGTAGCCGTCAATCTAGCCTTGACACGGATGGTTGCCATCTAGATTTTTTCACTACTAGCTGTCGCCAAAATACAACTCTGTAATTTTTGAATAATAATTGTATTGTTTAAATTTACTGTTCATTTACATTTGCTGTAAATGTGATCTTCCTACCAATGTTTTTCGAAAGCCTTTTCAGCTGATATGTAACACTCAATCCCCCAGTTATATTCTAATGTTTTAATTATTTTATTTAAATGTTGTATTTTTATCCATGTTTTAAATTTGTTCCTTTTTTGTATTTGTATTCTTTATTTGATTTTAACCCTGTGAAGCACCTTGAGTGGCCCTGTGCCTGAAATGTGCTTTATAAATAAAATTGCCTTGCCTTGCCTTGCCTAATGTATCAGTGTTTTGCCTAAACGTACTCAGGATCAGACTTCAATGTGTTTTAAAATGCAAAAATGTAAAACTCCTCTTCAGGTCAGGAAAAATACACAAACACAACAAACCATCACCAGGAGAGAAAACAATGCTAAGGACACGACCCCAGTGTGTTGTTTGGCCGAGAACATATTGGTTGCCATTTAACATTCTAAAACGAAGCGCTTTGGTGTGGGTGTGTAGCTACAGGCGCTGGTGAGGAGATGCAATGTGTGTGTGTGTGTGTGTGTGTGTGTGTGTCTGTGCGTGTGCGCTTATGTGCTGATTTGCTCTTATGCTAGTGTGTATGCTAGTGTGGTTTCCACATAGGCCTCTACAGGTCTCTGCCACACACACACACACACACACACACACACACACACACACACACACACACACACACACACACACACACACACACACACACACACACACACACACACACACACACACACACACACACACACACACACACACACACACACACACACACACACACACACACACACACACGTATTTTGTTCTACATGTTCTTTAAAGCGATTGTATGTGAAATAAATAAACTAACCCAGTGTGTGAGTAATAGTAATAATGAGTTTGAAATCTCAACGGAGGCCAAACACAGTTCATGACGCCTCAGGACTCAATGTTACTTTAAACTAAACAGTGAACAGTAAATGGTATTATAAATGCTTGGATAGGTCTTTGTCTATGAAAAGTAAATTGTGATTAAATTGCACTTAGTCAATACGGGGGAAAGATTGGAGATATGTGTAGTAGAAAAAAATGTAGCAACGGTTGGTTGATAACCAGTGTTGGGAATAACGCCGTTTAAAAGAACGGCGTTACGTAACGCCATTCTTTTTTCAGTAACGGGGTAATCTAACTAATTACTTTTTCCGCCGTTACAACGCCGTTATCGTTACTGAACGTTAAATGCGGTGCGTTACTTTGAATTGATTGAATAAACGGTGTAATCCGAACGCACCCCTGGCTCCATACTACACAAACTGCTAGTGAGGAGACCGGTGTGTGGATGACATTAGAACTGTCAGTTAGCGCCGTCACGTCAGCGCCTGTTTAGTGAAGTTTCTTTTTCTTTCTCTCTCTGTTGTGTGAGCTACGAGCGTGCACGTTGGCGCAGTAACCACCTATCAATCCACGATTGAAACGTGCTCTCCCTGAGTTTGTTTGCATCGCCCTTGTGAGTAAATGCATTGAGTTTCCCGATCTTTATAAATTATAATTTATGCACGCTATTAAACGGACGCGATTCGCCGGTTGCAACAGCTGTTTAGCGTGTCATCACGAGCCGAATATTGCTATTGTTCTTTTCCTGGGATCTGTATGCTGCTGTGCTTGTTAAAGAAGGAAATAAACAGCGGATACATCCTTACTCCTCCTCTCATCGTCTCATGCTTCATAGTCTGACGTTTTTGGCCTGAAGTGGTGTTTTAGCCGACACCCCTGAAGTGAATCCAGTGATATAGCAGATCAGCACGGTACATTCAGCAGTTTCCTCTGCTACTTTTGTTGAGAACAAAATACTGCAGGTGCAGGATAAACCTCTTGCTGTCTGTTGATGTGCAATACATATTGAAGGTGATGTAGCTTACAAGTAGGCCTACCTGTCTGTTCTACTCATTTCAACTGACTTGTGAAAACTGCTCAGAAAAATCAAAATTTTGACATATAGCAACTTTTTTTTTTACAGTAGGCTAACGCAAATAGTTACTTTCCCTGGTAACTAGTTACTTCTATTATAAAGTAATTCAGTTAGTAACTCAGTTACTTTTCGGAACAAGTAGTGAGTAACTATAACTAATTACTTTTTTAAAGTAACGTTCCCAACACTGTTGATAACACAATAGCTGACAATAACGTGATAATTAAACAGCCAATAATGTGATAAGATTAGACATTATAGACAATATTATGTCACTGGTGCAGAAATATATTGTTATTAGCAAGTTACTTTTAGTTAGATTTCTTAATTTTTTTTTAATCCCGGTAAAGGGTTTTTTACTGGGAGTTTTTTCTCAGCCGAGCTAAGGGTGTAAGGGCAGGGTGTCATATTGTATCATATTGTATGAAATGTAAAGCCCACTGAGACAAATGTATTTGTGATTTTGGGCTATACAAATAAAACTGATTTGATTTGATTTGATTTGATTTACTAAATAATACAAATTAAAATAAAATTTAAAAATAAATACGTGGCTAAAAAAACCTATTTAGAAAATTATTGAAGAAGGAAACATCTCCAAATCCGAAATTATGAATAGCAAGTTATAGAAAATACAAGTAAAGAAAGTCAGACACTAGAGTGCTTTTGGGATCAGTGTTGATTGATTGATTGATTGATTGATTGATTGATTCAATTTATTTCAGACATATCAAAAATAAATACAAAACCAAATGAAAAGCATGCAAATACTATGAACAAAAATTATGTTCAAATACTTTCCCCAAAAATAAACAAATTACATATCTGTATATTTAACTGATATGCCTGAAAAGGAGAAGGAAGAAGTATAAACTCAAGGATAGTGTTAAAGGTGCATACCGTATACGTAGAGAATGTAGTCGTCATAAGCCTCCCCCACTGTGTTGGCGGCCACACAGCGGTACGTCCCGTTGTAAGACTTGTTCAGGTTTTCGATGTACAGATCTCCGCCGGTGATCACAGCATGGGAGGGCACGTCATCATCCACCTTCACCCAGCTCACCCGCTGAGGTCTGGGATGAGAAATACAGAGAACACACTGCTAAGATCAACAGGGAAAAAAGATACATATATAAACACACCCTGCATTCCATACTTCCATACTATTTAGTATGCCAGAAAAATATTTAGGATGTCCCATTACTTGCAGGTCAATTGTAGTATGCTGAAAATACTTAAATGCCCCACTAACTCCAATAGCATTTCGCCTACCAAGCGTCCATATTTGTCCCTTTTTTCTACCTCAACTGTGGTTTTTACAGCCGGGTGACAGATTCCATTTTCATGACAATGAGCTCGGAGCGCTCAGTGCCACCAAGGGTGAAGCCAAAACGAAAACAGACAACAAAACACTTCTATTTTGCCTTGTGCAACTTCCAGTGGCCGCAGCCAGCTACTGTTATTTCCCCTGAGCTTGCGATGATGGACTCTGTTGTTGCATTTGTGTTTGTTGTGTGGTTGTTTTAACTTGTTTTCCAGCATTTGAAAACATCTGGTGTGGAGGGAGAGGGCGAGTGGGAACAGGGGGGGTGGGGGGGAGGGGGGGAGGGGAATATGAGGTGAAAAATCCCAGGGAAAATGTGAAATGTGAAATCGCATTTTGGAGCTCAATAGCCAAAAAAAATCAAATCACAAATGAGTTACATGCCCATGGTGGATTGAGAGAGAGAGAGAGAGAGAGAGAGAGAGAGAGAAAGAGTGCAGTGTCTATAATCCATGTTAAAGGCTGTGCGTTCTTGTCCTATGATGCATTCAAGTGCATGCACTCTCTAGCATTGACCTATCTGCTGCATTAAAATATTGGATTTTAAAATATTAGATTTTTCCAGTGATTCTGGAGAACGCTTGTTGTCAAAATAATTTTTTTGTTGAAATCAGTGAATATCTCCTCATGATCCGATACCTGTTGGTATGGTGTGCACACATTATCTGATGTTAAAATTAGGGCTGTCAAGCGATTAAAAAAATTAATCTAATTAATTACAGGCTCTGTGATTAATTAATCTAAATGAATCGCATACTTATATGACACTTTTATACCCGTTTATAAACAGCTGTATAGCCTACTACAGTTTGTTTCTCTGTCTCTCTCTGTCTCTCTCTCTCTCTCTCGCGCTCGCTCTCCGTCTCTCGTAACTTCTGTCTCCTCCCCTCAGCCAGCTTTATACATGAACTAGCGCCGAATTTTCTCAAAAAAACAAGCAGACAAAATTACAACTTTCCATCTCCCACAACAGACAGCGCTGCACTGCCACCATTTCGTAGCCTAGGCAAAAATATTGACACACACACACACACACACACACACACACACACACACACACACACAAACACACACACACACGGGGCGGGTGCTAGACAGCTAGCAGACAAAATTGGAGGAAGATTGAGAGATAGGCCTACTGTTTTGAACCTAGCCTACATTGTTGCACCCACTAAATCAATAATGCACGGACACTGCGGAGAATTAAGTAAGATGTCTTCCTACCTTCATGCATCCCATAAACCGTCCATAGAGCCCTCGAGTCGGCCCCTTTCCCTTGCTTCTCTCTTTACCTTTCTCCCTTTAACCCACGCGCCCGGCCCGGCGAGCTACAGGTGCAGCTCCGCACCACTTTTGCACCGGGTCAAAAGGCATTATAGAAGTGCGATTAATCTGCGTTAATTTTTTTAATCGCGTTAATTTTTCTGTGATTAATTAATCGAAATTAACGCGTTAATTTGACAGCCCTAGTTAATACACAGCCTAGGCTCTGTAAACTGGCATGTATACAAAGGGGGCCCACCGTAGCTTGAAACATGCACATTAACAGAGCCTAGACTGTCGAAAGATCAATTGAGAGGTGACCCTCTTTTATAATGACGTCGAGTTATACACATACAATACACAATATACAATACACAATGTAGATCATGAGGAAATATTAACTGATTTTTAGAAAAAGTGATAACAAAAAAAACAACAAAGCTTTGTCCAAAATCACCTACTCCACCTTTAAATGATACATTTAACAAAATAAATATCTTCATAAATGTCTTTGTATTTTTTTCCCTAAGATGGAGTGAGAGACATGACACAGAAACACTATTTCTCTTCTATAGGAGAACGGGATGTTGTGAGAAAGTGGTTCTGGAGGAAGGAGGGAGATAGATAGATAGACAGACAGAGATAGAAGCTGCAAGGAGAGAGGAAGGGCGAGCGTGTTGAATACAAATGGCCGCCTCTAGCCCCCCCCCCCCACACACTCCACACACACACACACACACACACACAAACACACACACACACACACACACACACACACACACACACGCACCCACCCTCCATGCTATCTGCTGGTAATGACTGCACAACTCTCAACAGCCCTAATGAAAATGACTTCCAATTCCCGGCTCACTGTATTGATTGTGTTTTCATCTTTATAAAATGAATACGGGTAGTGAGCTTGTCTCTATGCCAAGTATGAAAACTGAAGTGCACTGTGTGTGATTGAGTGTGTGTGTGTGTGTGTGTGTGTGTGTGTTTGTGATTCTGTGTGTGTGTGTGTGTGTGTGTGTGTGTGTGTGTGTGTGTGCACTCTTGTACTTCTACCCTTCAGAGAATCATTCAGAGCTATATGTCGCCCGTACAAAAAAAAAAAATTCTTGCAAATTGAGGACAGACACAATTCATCGTAATTTTAATTTAGACTTAACGATAGATTTCTGATTAGGTTTAAATTAAGAGTTTAAATTTAACCTTCCAGCAGCAAAACTAGCAAACCCCATCGGGAAGTTTGAGAAAGCATTTTTTGGTTTATCCCTTATGAACTGTCCAGAGCCCTCAGGTGGTCTGGGACTGCTCTATTGACAGT
Source organism: Ammodytes marinus (assembly GCF_949987685.1). Taxonomy (NCBI): domain Eukaryota; kingdom Metazoa; phylum Chordata; class Actinopteri; order Uranoscopiformes; family Ammodytidae; genus Ammodytes; species Ammodytes marinus. The sequence goes on from NC_137218.1 coordinate 4,162,709, forward strand.
CCCCAGAGTTAAGAGTAGAAAGGGAGAGGCAGCCTTCAGTTTGTATGCACCCAAGCTCTGGAACCAACTCCCAGGGGACTTGAGGTCTGCTGCAACACTCGGCTCTTTTACTCCTGGAACAGCCTACAACATACAATTAAAATACATACACTCATAACTGTTAACCAATTTAAAATTATTATTTTGAATCAGCCCCTCTACACTTGTAACTGTTTTAATTAGGCTATTATCTCTTTCATTCAATTGATCTGAATGTTTTAAATTGTTTTTGTCTGTGTGTGTGTGTGTGTGTGTGTGTGTAAACTTGTTATGTATTCTCATTGTATATTGTGTATCTGTACAAACTCGACGTCATTGTAAAAGAGAGTCACCCCTCAATTGATCTTTCGAGGTTAAATAAAGGAAAATGAAATGAAATGAAATTTTAAATCGGGTCTGAAAAAGTTTTTGTTTCCCTTTTAACCTGTAATTTTGATTCTATTTTTTTATTTTTTATTATTGCTTTTATTTATATGTTTTATTTCTATTCATGTTTTTTATTTGCCTTCTTTAATGTGTGCTCTGTACTTGATGTATTTTAATATTGCTTCTGTAAAGCAGTTTGAATGGCCTTGTGTCTGAAATGTGCTTTAGAAATAAAATAAACTTGCCTTTAAAAGATCTACAAAAATCCCCTGAAAACACCATACTATTGATCAGATTCTCAAATTTCCAACTGTCCCTGAATGCCTCTCGTAACCTCGATCCACACTTTACCGCATTATCCCTGCGTTCCAATTCACATACTCTTTCTTTTCACTACACTACATACTAAAGTACAGAAGAGTTTTAGGGCCACAGGAAAGAAAAAAAAATCAGATAAGGAAGTCGAGAAATGTCAAGAATAAATACGAATATACCAAAATTCTATTGGAGTTAGTATCGCATTTATGTATTTTCAGCATACTACAATTGACATGCATGTATTCGGACATCCTAATTCTTTTTCTGGCATACTAAATAGTAGGGAAGTATGGGGATTGGAACGCAGGGTATGTTCACTCGCATTTCTGCCTGCTCAGACAAAACTTGTTAGCAGATGCATTCAGATTTCTCCGGAAAACAAAATCATTTTTCTCGCAGTTTTCAATAATATCCAATAATCATTTATCACAACAATGTCAATTATACTTTTAACATAATACTTCCCTTTGCAAAAACTTATGACTTATGAATTTTTACAAACTTTGCAGCCTTGGAAAAATGGCTGTTAAAAGCTCCTTCTAAAAATCCTCAGGGCAGAAGCAGTATAAAACTTTGTACAATTGAACAAACACACACACACACTCGCATGCACACACACGCGCACACACGCACGCACGCACGCACGCACACACGCACGCACGCACACACACACACACACACACGCTTGGAATCCATTGAACAAAAACAGTTATAATGGATTCCAGTGGCAACCCAGTTTTCTCCAGCTGTCTTCCTCTTTCAAAAGAAAAAAAAATAACAAACTTTTTCAGAACTCTCTCTTTCAAGCCCGGCTGATTAATATTTGATGCCAAAAGCCATGAGTTTTTCCTAAATGGAGGAAGCCTATTTATCTCCGTTTGTCATCTACCGCCACATTTCCATGTACTTGCATTTGAAAAAGACCCACCACTGCATATTGCCACGCCCATGAGTTTGTCACTTCCCTGATTCTTATGTAAAATTCATAACTCCGGCTTCATGCTGATGATAATTTAGTCGTGGACAAATTTGAACGGTCTTGTCAACAAACTCATTTTAGTCAATATCAACAGCATGGACTGTGTTGATGTTTGGATAGTTCGGGCAGGTCCCTTGCATACTTTACTCACCCCTAAGGGCCCTAATAACTTCATTTGCAAGTCCATTACATCTCGTATAACAAATACCTGTCACCTAAACAAAACAACAAGGTTTACAGAAGACTCATTTTGCCAGTGTTGTATTAGTCAAGATCAATCTGGGGGTCTTGAGACCGGTTTCAATACGTCTCTGTGAAGGTTTTGAAATCAATTGCGTATTGTCTCGGTCTCACACAACAATACATCGTTTAACTTTAATCACAGAATTGAAATCTTATCTACAAAACCAGCTCCTTAAGCCCATCAACACACTCTATCAGTCTCTCACAGTCTCACTAGATACAGCTCCGGAAAAAAAATTAAGAGACCAGTCTGAATTTTTCTTCTATCTTCATCTCTACATAACTTATTGAAAATGCTCTTCATGACAAAAAATGTATTGGAATTTGGTAGAAATGTTGTCAGTAGTTTATATTATAAAACCAAAATGTTCATTCTACTCAAACATATGCCTAGAAATAGTAAAACGAGAGACACTGAACATTTGGAGTGGTCTCTTCATTTTTTTCCAGAGCTGTATCTACCCTCATCTTCAAAAAAAAAAATCTTGCCTTTTCAACACTCGTCCTGCTAGATATAAAGACCCACTCTGCTTACCACCGTTAATGTACCTCTCTGCTCTACTCTCTTTCCCTTGCCTCACAATTTTCTAATTAAACATAAGCTCAAAATATAACACGGTAATTCTGTTATAATCATAATCACAGGCTGGTTTTTCATGAGCACTCTCCTTTACAATGTCCTTGCAAGAAAAGAAAATAATGTAGCAGCCATTTCTATTCAGTGATTCAGTAACCCAGGAATGGTCATTAAAAAATGTGTCTGGCCTCAGGATCTGTCTGCATTAGGACTGGCTTTAGTCACAGTATTCGTCTCGGCCGGCATGCACTTGTTTCAATCAGTTCTACATCAACTCATTATAAGAAGAGATAGAGTCTGTCTGGCTGTCTGTCTGTCTGGCTGTCTGTCTGTCTGTCTTTCTCTCTCTCTCTCACTCTGTCTGTCTGTCTGTCTGTGTCTCTGTCTTTCTCTCTCTCTCCCTCTCTCTCGCTCTGTCTGTCCATCTGTCTTTCTCTCTCTCTCTCTCTCTCTCGCTCGGTCTGTCTGTGTCTCTGTCTTTCTCTCTCTCTCTCTCACTCTCTGTCTCTCGCTCTGTCTGTCTGTCTGTCTGTCTGTCTGTCTGTCTGTCTTTCTCTCTCTCTCTCACTCTCTCTCTCTCGCTCTCGCTCTGTCTGTCTGTCCATCTGTCTGTCTGTCTGTCTGCCTGCCTGTCTGTCTGTCTGTCTGTCTGTCTGTCTGTCTGTCTGTCTGTCTGTATGTCTGTCTGTCAGTCAGTCAGTCAGTCAGTCAGTCAGTCAGTCAGTCAGTCTGTCTGTCTGTCTGTCTGTCGTCTTGGCGACATGTTCTTGTTTCAATCAGTTCTACTCATTATAAGAAGAGATATATACTCTCTCTCTGTATATTCTGTTTCTCCCTCTCTGTCTGTCTGTCTGTCTGTCTGTCTGTCTGTCTGTCTGTCTGTCTGTCTGTCTGTCTCTCTCTCTCTGTGTATATTCTCTCTCTCTCTCTCTCTCTCTCTCTCTCTCTCTCTCTCTCTCTCTCTCTCTCTCTGTCTCTCTCTCTGAGGCCAAAGGCTTTTACAGGAGCACCACTAGACTTTTCTACGTTCATATTATTGGCACTGGAATTCAATATTTTCATACTTTTCAACTATACATAACGAGCGCTTTTATGAGCCGTCTTTTGTGAGGTTTTGATTTGATTTGATTGATTCAATTTATTTCAGACATATCAAACATACAAAACAAAATGAAAAGTATGGAAATACAATAAACAAATTATGTTTTCACAAAAAAAATAAAAATAAAAAATTATCTGTATTTCTGAGATATGCCTGAAAAGGAGCAGGAAGAAGTATACACTTATTTAATCCTACCCCTTTTCCATAGTAAAAAAAATAAAAAATAAAAATATTTATTCAATTAAAAAAATAAAAATATTTATTATATTCGCTTCTCTTAATCCATATACTCTCTGTACAATTGGCGATACTATATTATATTTGCCATTTAAGAACTATACATACATACATACTACTTAATATACTATGAATTTTTTATATTTTATATATTTATATCATGCATATATCTATATTTATATTTATAAACAATCAATATATCCATATCTACATACATATCTATACAATCAGTAAATATATCCATATAATTATAATTTCCTTCTTACTTCACACCCTCATCCCTGTACCTTTTGAAAATCATTGCTTTGAACCTTTTTTTAAACTGGATCATGTTTGGACATTGCTTTAGCTCCAAAGGTGCCAATCATATCAATGGGAACTAACATTTTGTTGTATTATTTACTGGCTAGACAAGGACATTCATCAATTGTTAAACAGCAAAGGGCCCAGGACGCTCCCCTGAGGAACTCCACAGATAATTGGGGATGACAGGCGTGTTAAAACCGTGACATTACTTCTGTATTTTTTAAGTTGAGTAAAAGAATAACTAGTGTGAGGAGGATCAACAAACAGATTGGAACTAATTACATTCAAACTTAGAGCAACAGGCTGAGAGGTTTAGATATGTATTTCATGTAAAACATATTTTTTTTTCCAGTTTTTATTAATTCGAATTTCAAATGATTTAGCGTTTCGGGAGATAATGAGAGGTAAAGCACATATTATTATTATTATTTTTTTTAAATAAGACTTGTTGGCATTTTAATTTATTAGGCAAGGCAAGGCAAGTTTATTTATATAGCACAATTCAGACACAAGGCCACTCAAAGTGCTTTACAGGGGCAAGATTAGAATACATAAAACACATTCTAAAACATTTAAAAGCGAATAAAAGAAGCACATAAAATAACAATTGCAGGTTAAAATGGAAACAAAAAAGTCTTCAGACTCGATTTAAAAGAACTGACAGTCATTAGACAGTTTGGAGACGCTCTAACCCCCCCCCCCCCCCCCCCCCACATATTCAAAATTTGCTCAGATCATTCAGTACATCACAATAACTATAAACACATGGCTTAAATTAAACTGTTTGTTTGTTTCAAGCTATTTCTGATGGTTACACTCTTGTCATATAGTATTTAAGTAAAGGTTTTAGTAGGTTGCTGGAGTTATTTAAAGGTAGGAAAAAACTGTACTTCAGGCTTCAGTTTACTTTTAACACTAGTGGATTTACAAAAAAAGTATGTGCGTTATTAAAACAAGAAGCACAATGTTAATCTATTCTCCGCAAAAACAAAACTGTAAGACGGATCTACAGAGAATGTGTGTGTGTGTGTGATTGTGATTGTGTGTGTGTGTGTGTGTGTGTGTGTGTGTGTGTGTGTGATTGTGCGTGTGATTGTGTGTGTGCGCGCGTGCATGTGTGCCTGTAGTTGTGATTGTGTGTGTGTGTATGTGCGCGTGTGATTCTGATTCTGATTGCGTGTGTGTGTATGTGTGTGCGCGTGATTGTGACTGTGTGTGTGTGTGTGTGAGTGTGTATGATTGTGATTGTGATTGTGTGTGTGTGTGTGTGTGTCTCTTACTGTGGTTTGCCTTTGGCCTGACATGTCAGTTCCAGGTTCTCTCCTTCCCTGGTCATACCCTGAGGAAATTCGACCACAATCTTTACCTCCGGTTTATCTGAAAAGGTTAGAAGAGAGAGAGAGAGAGAGAGAGAGAGAGAGAGAGAGAGAGAGAGAGAGAGAGAGAGAGAGAGAGAGAGAGAGAGTGAGAGACAGAGAGACAGAGAGAGAGAGAGAGAGAGAGGGACACAGAGAGAGAGAGAGTTAGAGAGACAGCGAGAGAGAGAGACAGAGAGAGGGAAACATAGAGAGAAAGAGAGAGAGAGACAGAGACAGATAATTAAATGCCGGCGCGACACAACAAAACAAACAAGGCATTATCTATCTTGAGATGTTTAATTTCAAGGTTCGGCTACCAACCGTACCGTGAAATGGATCTGTAGCCAAAATATTTGAGGAATTACAATCATCATATACACTTCAAAACACGTTTTAAAATGTTGTTGTTTATGCCCGTTACTAACACAGCCCAGTCTCCTAAAAATGATGTCCAAACGGTAACCACTTTTCATGGTGATTTATGTTCATTTCAGATGATCGAACTTTGCCAATACGTTTTCCTTGACACGTCCTCAAAATAACTTACTACACACAGTAAATATTAATGTCCCACAAAGAGTGACATTATAGGCACTGCTGTTCAGGCAGGGTGGAACATGTGTGTGTGTATGTTATAATGCATGTTTTTAATTCTTTATGAACATTGCATTATGACTACTAGTAAAATACAATTAACGTGTGGATCTGTCTGTCTGTCTGTCTGTCTGTCTGTCTGTCTGTCTGTCTGTCTGTCTGTCTATCTATCTATCTATCTATCTATCTATCTATCTATCTATCTATCTATCTATCTATCTATCTATCTATCTATCTATCTATCTATCTATCTATCTATCCATGCATCCATCCATCCATCCATCCATCCACCCACCCACCCATCTATCTATCCATCCATCCATCCATCCATCCACCCACCCACCCACCCACCTATCTACCCACCCACCCACCCACCCATCTATCTATCTATCTATCTATCTATCTATCTATCTATCTATCTATCTATCTATCTATCTATCTATCTATCTATCTATCTATCTATCTATCTATCTATCTATCTATCTATCTATCTATCTATCTATCTATCTATCTATCTATCTATCTATCCATCCATCCATGGTTGGCTTTGAACAATAGTGTTTGGTGGCGAAGTTAGTCAAATTATTTTGAATGTATACAGTATACTGTATATTTAACTGGATTTGCAGAATTGTATGACTCGTTTCTACTTGTGTTCTAGCATTCATCATTGTGCTAGACTAGCTTGGTCAATGCCAGTTTCCAATAAGGCATTTGCTTTACCTCACGTAATTCACGGTAAACAGAAAAAAAAACCAAGATTAAGGTATGAAACAGGATAAATAGAAAGGTGTATATTCCACGACAATAGGTGTATATACCAGAACAACGACCAAGCCTTTCTCCAGAAGTTATGCAGTGAAAGAGGTTCGTCAGGTCGAGGCAAAGCTGTTGAAATGTAACTCTACTTTTAATCATGTTCGACAAGTCACACAAACAAACTAAACAATCTTGTCTAGACGCATTACGTGTTTTTAACTTCACATCGGCCTTAACCTTCCATCAGGCTCTTTTCAATGGCCTGCAATCACTCTTCAATAGAGTTGCTTCGGGTCAACCTTGGACGAGATATTGATGCAATATTAAATCAAACCTTGCACCAAAACACACCTGGAAAAGCTATGGGGAATGTTAAATAGTGTGCATTGCAGGAGTGCAAGTCAGTAGCCCCCCTTGAATTTGCCCAAAATGATGATAGCCAAAGAAAAGTTGCATACTAAATTTGTCTGCTTGTATTTTTTCTTTGTTTTTAATTATCTCTCAAATTCAATTTCTAATGTCTAATCTTGATGTATTTTTTTTTAACCTTTATTTATACAGGTAAATCCCATTGAGACCGAAGACTCTTTTACAAGGGAGACCTGTTTTCCTTTCCCACGTTACCATTCACACACACACATTCATACACCGATAGCAGGCTAACTATCGACATTCACACGAGGCAAGGTGGGTGAAGTGTCTTGCCCAAGGACACAACAACCATGACACAGGTGGCAGGGCGGGGATCGAACCTCCAACCCATGTATTTCATGCTGTATCCCTGTAAAGCACTTTGAATGGCCTTGTGTCTGAATTGTGCTATAGAAATAAACTTGCCTTGCCTTTTACACAAAACACAAAACACTGTCGAATAGCAAGAGAGAAAGAGAGAAAACACATCAGAATGTTGTTTGGTCAAATCAGTGGGGTGGCTGTATGTATGCTGTGACAGACACTCCTGCTGTGTCTATTGTCCACACTCCGGTGACTGTTGTTGGGATTATCAAAGCTTTTTTTAAAAATGTATTCTTCTCATCTTGCTGTGAGAGATGATCCCTTCATTCTGGACAGAAATTCTCCCTGCGTTCCAGATCGCATACTTTTTTTTTTTTTTACTATACTACATATACTAAAGTACAGAAGAGTTTTAGGGCCACAGGAGAGAGAGAAAAAAATCAAATAAGGATTTTTTTTTTTTCATTATGTCGAGAAATGTCAAGAATAAATACGAATACTCCAAAATGCTGTTGGAGTTAGTGGGGGCATTTATGTATTTTCAGCATACTACAATTGACGTGCATGTATTGGGACATCCTAAATCTGTTTCTGGCGTACTAAGTAGTATGGAAATATGGGAATTGGAACGCAGGGGTAATGTTTTTTAATCAATCTATCATCTGGGTTTGGGATGAAATTCAGTTGTAAAGCTGTGAATTTCAAAAATCATGATTGGGGAGACATTGAGATTAATTTTTTTTAAGGATAATTTTTTTTGGCATTTTCAAGCTTTATAAGACAGTACAGAGTTGAAATGGGGAGAGAGAGAGAGAGAGAGAGAGAGAGAGGGAGGGGGATGACCTGCAGTAAAGGTCCACGGGTCGGATTTGAACCCGCGACCACTGCAACAAAGGCCGGAGCCAATATGGTACGCGCTCTATCCACTACACCACCGGAGCCCCCTGAC
>NC_137218.1:4176270-4181270 GCF_949987685.1 Ammodytes marinus
GCTCTTACAGTTTCTGGGTTAATAACATAATATAGTATGCAGCTAGTTTAGGGTTTTCTAAATATCTGCTCTTACTTGAAAAAGTAAAAATAAACTCTGAATTTCCAAAGATAGCATTAGTGTCTAAAACTAAAAACTAATTATCTTCCCTCTAAGCAAACAGCCAATGACTGTGGTTAAAGGCCTACTTCACCAGTTGGAATATGAAGGTGTATTGAACTTGGAGATCCTATGTAGTATAAATGTGCAAAAATATATTAAATCGGATCATCTTAGCCTGAGAAAAGGCAGAAAGAGTTTTTTATGGTCTCACTGTCTAACCCTACAGTTTCCTTCTTGTGACATCACAGTAAGGGTCAGGATTAACAGGACAGCTGGGCCAAGGGAAGACTGAGGGAAGACTGAGGGAAGAAAAACCTCATTCATTATATTATAATAGTTATTTTATAATGATAGAACGCCGGTTCCGTATGGGTGAAGTATTCCTTTAAGACATACGACAGTCTCTCACTTGAATTATAAGTCCAAACTTTTCTTGTGAAGTTACAAACTTATTTTCCGCACCAACAAAACGAATGAATAGCAAATACAAGATGTCTGTCTCAAACTCTTCCTACGCAGAATTCATCTTAAGTATTCATCTTTCGACAACCATCGAAAATAACAGATTTGGGAGTGAATCTTTGCCTTTTAAAATGCAGATATGACCGGGTCCTTGGGTTTTTGAATTGAATTACATCTTCACACTTGGAAAAAAAAATAGTTTTCAATCATGCCTGTGAGTGAGTGAATGCAGAAATATCCTCCAATACAGAAGAGTTTGCAGGGTCACGGGAAAGAAAAAAAAAAGTAGGATTTTTTTTTTCTTTTTTTTTTTTTTTACTTGAGAAGTAAAAAGTTTCTATGTACTTGGAACTATGCAAAGAAGTGCGTTTTTGTCCTACCCAGTTAAAGGACTTCTTATAGTTTGCTGGTTGTTTGGCCTTACAGTTATAGGGCTCAATTGATTATTCATATAGTATAAAAAGACAGATTCAGAGGTCCAAGGTGTCTCTACAAAGAACACAATAAAGACACCTCACACACCTTTCATAAAATATGGTTAAAGAAATATTATAAAAACAAGGAAGTCAAAAGTTCATGTTTGGGATTTTTCTTGTGGTGAAATTCTTAATGCATCCTTGACACTTTATTAAAGTCCTTTGTGAACAACTTGTTATGTTGAAAGGTCAGTCCACTAAGTTTCCCTTTGACAAACCAACACAAAAAACTGAAACTTTTTGGACTCAGGTTTGCCACAAAAAAAAAATTGTTTGAAAAAATATGTTAAGGCCAGACAAAGACGGCCATTGCAGTAGCATTTCAAATATCTAATATACAAGTACAATATATTTCTATCAATGGCCTTGCTAAATATGTAGAGATGGGGGCAGTGAGTGGGTGGGTGTGTGTGTGTGGGGGGGGGGTGTCCTTGAGAAAAGGGTCGGAGAAGGTGATTTAGCCAAACAATTGCTTGCTGTCATGGGGCTAGCGTGAGACCGTGCATCACTCATTAAGCTTTTATGAAGCTAGATTTATTGCATGGGTTAGGGACACCTTTTTTGCGATTGCACTATAGCCAGCACTGAAATACACACACACACACACACGCACGCACGCACGCACGCACGCACGCACGCACGCACGCACGCACGCACGCACGCACGCACGCACGCACGCACGCACGCACGCACGCACGCACGCACGCACGCACGCACACACACACACACACACACACACACACACACACACACACACACACACACACACTTCTGATTAGTGTCTGTGCGCTAGGTAATATCAAATAGAAAATATGTTCTCAGAAGCAATGAAGAGGATAACTCATCACGATCGTACAAAATAGGAGGGATAGCTTTGCAAGACAGCAGAGTAGCAAAGGGAGATTGATTATTTTTACCCCCCTTCTGTTGTTCCCCCTAACAGACTGTCGCACAAGTGTGTTTGTGTCGCGTCGATAAAACAAATACTGGAAGAGAGAGAGAGAGAGAGAGAGAGAGAGAGAGGGGGGAGATAGAGGGAGGGAGACAGAGAGAGAGAGAGAGAGAGAGAGAGAGAGAGAGAGAGAGAGAGGGAGGGATGGAGGGAGAGAGAGGGAGAGAGAGAGAGAGAGTCTGCCTGCCAAGAGAAATACTGTAGGCCTACTACTGCTATGCTGAAATAGGTCTATACTGCTATATATAAACAAGAAAAATCCATTTTATGAAGAGACACTGAAGTTGAATATGGTAATTGTTTTATGTATAGATATCATCATAAAACCTTGCCAGTTGATTAGTGACATTGAAAGAATACTTTTTCTGTATTACAAGGTTTTCAGAAATGTTGGAATAGGTATGCAAATTTAGCAATATATAATTATGCATTCATTCTTTATCTTTTTAAAACAAACTAAAAGCTAAGATGTTGGATGAAGCCAATGTCCAACTTTGTACAACACATTTTTTGATAAAGCCTGTTCCATAATCGCTGATTCCACCTTTAGAGACCACTCCAAATGTTCAGTGTGTCTCGTATGACTATAGGCATATGTTTGATTAAGATGATCATTTTGGTTTGATTCTATCAACTACTGACAACATTTCTATCAAATTCCAATACATGTTTTGTCATTAAGAGCATTTCCATTAAAGGAATACTTCACCCATACGGAACCAGCGTTCTATCATTATAAAATAACTATTATAATATAATGAATGAGGTTTTTCTTCCCTCAGTCTTCCCTTAGTCTTCCCTTGGCCCAGCTGTCCTGTTATTCCTGACCCTTACTGTGATGTCACAGTAAGGAAACTGTAGGGTTAGACAGTGAGACCATAAAACACTCTTTCTGCCTTTTCTCAGGCTAGGATGATCCGATTTAAAACATTTTTGCACATTTATACTAAATAGGATCTCCGAGTTCAATACACCTTCATATTCCAACCGGTGAAGTAGGCCTTTAAGTAATGTAGAGATGAAGATTTGAGAAAAGTCCAGACTGGTCTCTTAATTTTTCCCGGCGCTGTAGGTAAAATGCTGTGTGGAATAGGGCAGTGAATTGCCCCAGATGGACATATAGTTTTCCTTATTGTTGTATTTAAATTAAAAACTACACCACAGTTCTGTTGACCAATTTACTCTACTCTACTTTTACTCTACATCTACTCTACTCTATATCTACTCTACTCTACATCTATTTTTTTTGCAATTTTTATTTTATTTGCTTCTTTTATTCGCTTTTAAATGTTTTATAATGTGTTTTATGTATTCTAATCTTGCCCCTGTAAAGCACTTTGAGTGGCCTTGTGTCTGAATTGTGCTATATAAATAAACTTGCCTTGCCTTTACCCTACTCTATAACCCTTAAAATATGACTTAGGCAATTATGCTGTTAGGCTAACGAGATGTAGAGTAGAGTAGATGTAGAATAGAGTAGATGTAGAGTAAAAGTAGAGTAGAGTAAATATGACTTAGGCGATTATGCTATGAGGCTAACGATATCCGTGTCTCCCTTAAAAAAAACAAGTGGGCACTTGCAATATAAAAAAAACATAGTGCTTCTTTGCAGGGTTGCTTCAACAAACTGATGTATCTGAGATGACAACTCTTTGCCTCATAACTGTCTGTGAACTGTTCCGACCGGGCAGGGTTATATAAAAGGAGAAAGCTAATGGGCTTCCTCAAAGGCCAGAACTGTCAAGTCCATTTTCTGTTGGTCAACTGTAGAAATCTGTGTGTCGGAATTCACTTTAGTTGAAGTCGACAAGAAAATATTTTTTTTTTGCACGGATATATTTTTCCTCGGCTTAAGCACGGTGGATTCTGTTGAAATAAATGATTTGTGACCGGGAAATGGAGACAGCGAGACAGTGGGGACTGTTTAATAGCTTGTGGCAAGTGGCAAATAGCTTCACCAAGGCAACTCCAATTATCCCAAAACATTGAAAGATCTATGGTTTAATCACACTTTTTATTATTATTATTTTACCAGTACAGCCCTGTTTATTGGCATCGGCGTACTAGGTCATTCTGTAGGAAGTCTGTTGACAAATCACTTTTTGGACACACAAAAAAAAAAAAAAAATCAGCGTGCCCACAGTATCAGAGATGTTCACTGACTTTGACAAAAATAATGACCTAGTATGCCTTTAACATAAAAAGAAAGAAAGAAAGAAAGAAAGAAAGAAAGAAAGAAAGAAAGAAAGAAAGAAAGAAAGAAAGAAAGAAAGAAAGAAAGAAAGAAAGAAAGAAAGAAAGAAAGAAAGAAATGCTACATTCTATCATTCTATTTAAAAATTTGTTTTTATGTGTGTGTGTGTGGGGGGGGGGAGCTGACCACTGAACTACGAGCGCCCCCCCTCCCCAATACATTTGCATTTTCAGCCACATTTTCATCGAGCATGGTTAGGGTTAGGGAGTACTATTTGGTTAAATAAAATATATGTTGTTCTACTTCATTCACTTTACTTTTGCTGACATTAAATTCTTTTTCCCGTTTGTAGAGGGTTGTGGTGGTGGGTTAGTTCAGGGTGATTGAATAGCCTCGCCTAACTTAAACCAAATGTCTGACCAGTTCATCAAAACTTAAATGTCAATATCTTTAATTTGGATTGATAAATATGCCTATAACTCTTTTTATATTCCTTACTATCATTCAACTAACTCCCCACATGACGTAGTTAGAAAGCATTTTGGTGGATTTGGGTTTCACATTGGCTTCAACGTTAACCATATTCTTTTGTAGCCAGGAAAGCTAGTAGCGTTTTGGTTAAATAAAACATATGTCTTTCTACTCTATTCCCTTAACTTTCGCCCCTAAAAAAACATTCTTTTATCGGTTTGCAGCGGGTGGCGGTGGCAGGGTTAGAGCAGGGTAATTGAAGTCACCAATGTGGTTGTCTCATAAGACTTCAGGCTAACGGCTTCTTGGAGTCTCTGACAGTCAGCGAAGGGCCCCGACCTGC
>NC_137218.1:4186270-4198770 GCF_949987685.1 Ammodytes marinus
TATTGAATAGCTTGCATTTTTATTTGCAACTTTAAAAATACAAAGAAAAGAATAGACATTTTCACAATTTCATCACACACTAGTGAATTGATATCATGAAAATGAGAAATTAGTCTGAAGGAAACATGTAGTTTTGAGTTTTGATTTTGATTTCTGACCTGTTAATATTGTTTAAAGAAGTGGGGTGGGATTGAACAAGTTTTTACTTCTTCCCCCTTTTCAAATATGTTGTGGCATTTGTATAGTGCTTGGCGGGCTTATCAGTGCAGGAGTCACTAGGGCTGACTCCTGTTGATACATTTTTATTATTGTATTGTTGTTGCATATTTGAAATAAATCATTCATTCATTCATTCACTAGAATGAGTTTGAAAAAAATTAGGTTTGACTTTTCACTGAATAATCAGTAGCGTGTGACGTATCCGTTTTGCCCACATTAGTGGAGCAGATAAGTGCTACAATCTTTCAATTTGTGATACAAGCGTGAACATTGGCATGAGCAGCAGTCTCCATGGGTCACTGGACAAGAAAACTGTCCGAGACAAAAAAAAAAAAAAAATGTAATGTAATGGAAAAACCTCAATAGCTACATTTCTATGAGACATTTTCAAATTAACAAATTTTAAATGTCTCGGACAATTTTCTTGTCAAGTGTTCCCATGGAGACTGCTCATGCTAATTTTCAACGCTTGTATGTAACTGAAAGATTCTGACGGAAATAAGCACTTAGCCGTTTCACTACATCACTTTCCCTCAACACAGCTGCTGGAGATCCTGCTGCGAGAAGTAGCTTGGTGTGTGGTTGTGTATGCGAGTTTGTGTAGGCGAGAAATGCCCCGGATGAGTACTTACTTCCGGGAAGATTTTGTGTATGGATCGATAGGATACTTTTCCTATACTCAACCGCCCCACAATGCATTGCATCTTTACAAACTACACAGGATTTTTTTTTTTTTATTCTTTATTGCTTCTGTATTACTTCAGTGTAAACGGTCCGACGAACCTCGCATACACAATCGATGGTTAAAGGCCTACTTCACCGGTTTGAATATGAAGGTGTATTGAATTCTGAGATCCTATGTAGTATAAATGTGCGAAAAAAATTTAAATCGGTTCATCCTAGCCTGAAAAAACTTACTTTGTAAATATTACTGTGATGTCTTTTACTGTGACATCACAGTAATATTTACAAAGTACGTTTTTTTTTAACCCTATATTTCTCTTTCTGTGATGTCACGAGAAAGAGAAATATAGGGTTAAAAAAACACTCTTTCTGCCTTTTCTCAGGCTAGGATAAACCGATTAAATTTTTTTCTGCACATTTATACTACATAGGATCTCAGAATTCAATACACCTTCATATTCAAACCGGTGAAGTAGGCCTTTAAGTAGACAGTATGTAGTATACATGTTGAGTACGTAGGAGGGAGGACGTTAGTAGGGCTTTTACAACACGGCCACCGAATAATCAGTAGCGAGTGACGTATCCGTTTAGCACACATCACTTTCCCTCAACACAGCTGCTGGAGTCCCTGCTGCGAGAAGTGGCTTGTTTATCACGTTAAAATAAATGTGTTGATTTGAGAGCAATTATTTCTGTACACTTAATTATTTTCTTAATTGATGATTCAGTCTATAAAATTGTAAAAAAAAGTTCTTAATTATTAAATGAAATATGACTTTTTCAAAATAATGGAATGTGTTTTTTTTTTGTCATTCCACTTATCAATTAGTCTTTTCAAGCGTACAATGATTTTTTTTCCCAATTTCACAATTAGGTTTTCTTAATTTTCTAAAATGTAATTAATCAGCAAGAGGGTTTTCTTAGTAGCACTACAATGTCCAGAACAGTATTGCGCTGCAGGTGAATATATACGCACTGCACGCACGCACGCACGCACGCACTCACTCACTCACTCACTCACACACACACACACACACACACACACACACACACACACACACACACACACACACACACACACACACTCACTCACTCACTCACTCACTCACTCACTCACTCACTCACTCACTCACTCACTCACTCACTCACTCACTCACTCACTCACTCACTCACTCACTCACTCACTCACACACACACACACACACACACACACACACTCACTCACTCACTCACTCACTCACTCACTCACTCACTCACTCACTCACTCACTCACTCACTCACTCACACACACAAAGAAACCAACTTAGGGGAATACAATTCATCACTATTAACTCAAACCAACAATTATAACAAAACAACAATAATGATATGGTTTTGTTGTCTATATTGTTTGATGTTTTGCATTCAGGCCTTAACCCCTAAAGCCAGTCAGCTGTCCTGCTTTCTTTATTGATAGGCGTGGTTGTGAAAAAAAATATTTCATACATTTTTCACAAGTTTCATGGACAACGTCGCTGCGAGTCATATTTGGCCTGGAGTGAATCGTGACTTCAAGCCCTTCTTCAAAGGCAGGGGTGTGTGTGTGTGTGTGTGTGTGTGTGTGTGTGTGTGTGTGTGTGTGTGTGTGTGTGTGTGTGTGTGTGTGTGTGTGTGTGTGTGTGTGTGGGGGGGGGGGGGGGCGGGGATCAGAGAAAAAAAAAAAAAAAAAACGCCTGGATCCAATTCGTCAACAATCACTCACGGAGAAAAATGATGTAACGCGGTACGGAGCAATGGTAAGAAAAAGGAGAGGGGGGGGGGGGGGAAATCAAAGCACAAGACTCCAATTTACACTTTGATGTCTGTTTTAAGGCGAAACACTGCCGGCAAAAAACATTTTAGTTATTTTTTACAAGCACTGGTCAATTTTGAGATTTTTCTCAACATGATTTTGCCTCCATAACATGTCTTCTTTCATACGAGTGTAAATCAAAAGGTCCAACATGTATATTTCTAGGTGTTTATTTGACTAAACCTTGTCTGTTTGCGTCTGTATATTTATCCTATACACAGCCAATAAGAACGGAGAATCGGAGCCTTGCTCTGATTGGTCAAAGTGTACCGCTCATGGTAACTTTGACCAATCAGGAATCATATACCCCAGCTTTAACTTTTGCTTGTCCTTAAAATAGCCCCGGAGAGTGAGTCGAGGACAAATCCACAAATCCGGTCTCTCTCCCTCACATCTAGCCCCCTTTCATCTTACCTTACCTTGTTTGCCCACCTACCCAAGCACACACTCCATCCGCGGTAATGTAGAATGACAACATGTGGTCCAGATAAAAGCCTACCCGTCTACATCCAGCCCTTTGATGTGCTGATAAACCCTCTGCTTTGATTGACAGCGACTTCGGGCTCTTTTTGCACCCTGCACTCTCCCAGTATAGATCTGTGGTACTCATGCATACAGCCTACAAGCATTAAAATACGGGAAATTTCACACACGCACACAGACACACACAGACAGACAGAGACACACACACACACACACACACACACACACACACACACACACACACACACACACACACACACACACACACACACACACGACACCACCTCCAAAAACAGACATAAATAGACAGAAGCAACCATCGGGCTACATTAAGATCTCACACAGATGATAAAGTGAAGTCTGCCTTTTATGTCTAAGTGATAAGAGCAGAGAACTATTAAAATAGATCAAGAAAGAGAAGCGCGAGGGAAAAGCAAGAATACTAATTGAAATAGATTGCGACACACACACACACACACACACACACGCACGCACGCACGCACGCACACACACACACACACACACACACACACACACACACACACACACACACATGTACACACACACACACACGTACACACACATGTACACACACACACACACACACACACACACATTGAAGAACATCAGTCACATTTGAAAAGATATTCTGTAAATTTGACTGGAAGACGAGGCATTACAAGAGAAAGAGATTTGGAAAAAGAGTGCAAGCGGAAATTAAATAAATAAATCTTAACCAATTTATATTATCTTTGGACAAATAGGAACACAAAATACTTTAGTTATACTGTCGGGGTGACTGTACTTGGATTATCTTGGCCGAAAGGTCTGCTCACATCACTTAAAGACCTACTTCACCGGTGGGAATATGAAGGTGCATTGAACTCTGAGATCCTATGTAGTATTAATGTGCAAACAGTTTTAGAAATCTGTTCTTCCTAGCCTGAGAAAAGGCAGAAAGAGTGTTTTATGGTCTCACTGTCTAGGATTAACAGGACAGCTGGGCCAAGGGAAGACTAAGGGAAGACTAAGGGAAGAAAAACCTCATTCATTATATTATGATAGTTATTTTATAATGATAGAATGCCAGAAAATGCAGCACAATAGTGAGTTACTTTTTAACGCAAATATCTGTCTTCTCCGTGAAAGTACCTCACTCATACCCCCCCCCAAAATAAATAAATAAATAAAATGCTTGGTTTCCATTGATGCAGCTATCAATTATTTCATCCAAGCACAATCAAGCCTTCATTGTGTTACATGAATAACATGCCCCTTATTAGTGTAGCTCATTCAAAAGCCTTGTTAGCCCTCATTAAAACAGCGGGTCAGACTCTAATCCTAATGATTTAATTGAATTAAATGTCGCCAGAATCAAACATACCGACGTTGCATTATGCAGATGCACAGACTTGTTTAAGATAAACAGCCCTGGAAAAAATTAAGAGACCAGTCTGGATTTTTCTTAAATCTTCATCTCTACATTACTTATTGAAAATGCTCTAAATGACAATATTTGTATTGTGAATTTGGTAGAAATGTTGTCAGTAGTTTATATTATAAAACCAAAATTTCATTCTACTCAAACAATATGTCTATACATTGTCAAATGAGAGACATGGAACATTTGGAGTGGTCTCTTAATTTTTTCCGGATCTGTATGACAAATTAATCAAAAGTTATTGTGGTAAAGGCCGTCCAATGGTGTAAGGGTAGGGGCGGTTTTTTAAGGTTCTAAATAATCCAGTGCAGATATTATAGTAGATATAGTTTTGTTAATAAAACTAGAAATCACACCCGTGGACATTTACAACAGGTCATCCCCCCTCTCTCTCTGTCTGCCCATTTCAACTCTGTACTATCTAATAGAGCTTGAAAATGCCCAAAAAATTATCTTGAAAAAAAGAAGATCTATTTGTTTGGAATATATGTTATGTATCTAAATCCTCATTGGTGTGGCATGATTTTTTTTTATAAAAATAATAATACAAAAAAAAAAAAAAAGTTCCCCAACCAAATGACTAAGTATTTATAATCCTGTATTAAATCAATTAGATCTTCATCAAAGGTATGAATGAGTGTGGGAACATCAATGGTTTTTAGCTCTTTTGAACTTCAATCATTTTGTCCTTTAGAAGTCCACAACAGCCTTTCAATAAAATTGGTTTGAAGGTTACAAGAAGCAGATTGTACCTGGAAGAGACCATCCCTGTGTTCCAATCCCCATACTCCCCTACTATTTAGTATGCCAGAAAAAAAGATTTAGGATGTCCCGACTCTTGTGGCCAGATTTAGGATGGTAAGAAAGAACCGGATTTCTACTACTTCCGGACAATATTGTTAGTGTTGAAAACAGCATCCTATAAGGGCGATTCTGACCCACAATACAGTTCGCACCTGAAGTGACGTCACATCAACGGAGCCTCCAGATGAAAACCAATGGGGATGCGACAGATATAAAAGCAAGAGGCAATATCAAGGTGCAATGTTATGATGACATAAATAAGTAAAAGTATTTCCCAATTGTAGCATACTGCATCCTAACTAGATTCTATTTATCGTCAGATGTAGTATGCAGAATAAAAAAAAAAAGAGTATACGATTCGGAACGCAGGGCATGTTTTACGTGGTCAAAATATGACATAAAAGATGGTGTCATCCGCATACAACCGGACATTGCGGTTGGATAATAATTGTACACAAGGGGCCTAATATTGATCCTTGTGGGACACCTTTATCAATAATGCATAGAATTGATTTGAAGCAAAATCTGCAACTGTAGCTCTACCACTTTCAGAAAGTCTTGGACCATATTTATAAACTTTTATTTTATCTCTTCGTTATAGCTGCATTTTCTGTTATGCTCTGGTGGCTGGTTTCACCTTTTTCTCTTTTTACATATTCCAAAAGATCTTGAGAGATGTTTGAGGTCTAGTGAGTCCACGGGGAGAGCAATGCAAGCGAGCATTAGGCTATAAAAAGAGACACACACACACACACACACACACACACACACACACACACACACAGGGTATAAAAAGAGATATGGACCGTTACTGTAAAGTTCAACTCGGGGAAATAGTTTGGAAACTACAAACTATTCCATTAAGGCTGAAGTTTGTCAACCACCTTTTGACTGTACTTTTACCTGGAGTAGTGAAGCTTTTCTTTATTTATTTAAATTTTTTTCAGATAATTTTTTCAGACATGCAGAGAACTGACCCAGGTGGGATTTGAGCCTGGGTCTGCTGCAGGGCCTGGGCCACGAGCGCCCCCAGAGATGCTTTTTAAGTTTGACGTTTTACCTAGCTGTGGGGATCAATTAAGGTCTGCCTGGTCTTGCATTCGAAGGAAAACTATTTGGTTTTCGCCCCAAATGGTGTGAAATTCTTGCAATTTTTTTTTTCCTGACCCTGATTTTCATGGATGTATCAAAGTATTGTGCCAGCTATGTATGCAGACAATGATGACAACTTGTGAATGGGGCAACTGTGACTCCGATTGGTAGAGCGGGTCGGCCAATGATCGAAGGGTTGGCGGTTCGATCCCCGGTTCGATCCCCGCCCTGCCACCTGTTGCCAAATCCCTTTCCATTTCGTAAAACAAACAGACCACCAAACAGGACAACAGATACAGCTGTTTTGTTTGAAATGCAGATAGAAATTAACTTCTTTAGTCAATATCAGGACATCTCTATGTTGTAATCTCAACAAATCATTCTTTATACTGGGGAACATCCATTGATATTTGAATTATATATTTCGTGTGACAGGAAATTTGACAAGAAATCCTTGCCAGTAAGATATAATCCATATCACAAACAAAAACTTTTCTCTGGGATCTTATAATCCTCGTGTGTTCTGTAGTAACTCTAAATAAGTCACAGTGGTGCAGTCATGTAGCTGAATAAATACATATTTGATAGTAAAACAAAGACACACACACACACACACACACACACACACACACACACACACACACACACACACACACACACACACACACACACACACACACACAGTGGCAAGGACAGGCAGTCAAGGTTTGGGGACAATAATAGTGTAAGCTCAAAGAAACAAGGACAGACTAGTTCACACAGCAGTGTCGAACTCAGGGGTACATTTCAGAAACAAGGAAAGAGATAGTAAAGAGAAAGTGAGCTAGACACACACACAGGCGCACACACACACCTATACACACAGACAGACAGACAGACTCACACACACACTCTCTCACTCTCTCACACACAAACAGAAACTCTTTCTCTCTCTCTCTCTCACACTCTCTCTCTCTCTCTCTCTCTCTCTCACACACACACACACACACTCTCTCACACATTGTATCTCTCTCTCTCATACACACTCACACACACACACACACACACACACACACACACACACACACACACACACACACACACACACACACACACACACACACACACACACACACACACACACACACACATACACACACACACACACACACACACACACTACACTACAGCCAGTTATCTTATTTGATTTGTGTGTTACATTTCACTACCACACACACACGTCACTCTTCTTGGTGTAGTTTTGACAAAAAAATTATGGCTGCCCTTTCGCTGCGTGCTCTTTCTGCCCTTTTCTTCTGCTACTGTCATGTCATACAGTATCTGATCGCGTGAGAAAGGACTTCACAGATTTCTGACAAAAGGTAATTGATAGTCAAGTCTTTTAGAAGAGGAGACCAATGTCCAATTTTTCAAAGGGCTAGACTATTATCTGATCCGTGACTTTGTACAGCTGATGGCGATTTTGCAGATTTTAAAAGCGGTGATAAGTGACAGTTGAGCTGCTTGGCTGTATTTTTAGTTTTCTTTTGGCATTTCCGAGCTTTATTAGATAGTACAGAGTTGAAATGGGGAGACAGAGAGAGAGAGAGAGAGAGAGAGAGGGGGGATGACATGCAGTAAAGGTCCACGGGTCGGATTTGAACCCGCGACCACTGCAACGAAGCCCAGAGTCCATATGTTACGCGCTCTATCCACTACACCACCGGAGCGCCCCATTTTTAGTTTTCTAACGTTGTTCAATTTGAGGTTTTCAAGGCAGTATGTTCTCGAACCAAATTGACAAGTATTTATAATGCTGTACTGTATCAATTAGATCTTCATCAAATGCATGAATAAGTGTGGAACAATCAATGTTGTTTTGCTCTGATGGCGATTTAGCTGATATGAAAGCAGTAGTGATTAAAACCAAAGTGCTTCTCAAGGTGATTGTGAGGTAGCTGACAAAAAAAAGCCCAACTCTTTCTCTCTCTCTATTCAAGTTCCTAAATGCAGTGTCATTGATAAATGGTAAAATGGTAAATAGACTTGCACTTTTTAGCCGATTTTTTCTCAGCCCCAAAGCGCTTTACAATTCTTACCATATTTACCCATTCATACACACACACACACACACACACACACACACACACACACACACACACACACACACACACACACACACACACACACACACACACACGTACACACTCGTACACCGATCAAGGTGACTGGTTCTAATAAACAATACAACAGCTTTAAAGGTGGAGTCAGCAATACTGGGGAACGCTTGTTGTCAAAATCACTTTTTATCAAGATCAGTGAATATCTCCTCGCTACCTTTCCGTAATGTGTGCGCTGAAATTTTTGTGTTGTTTCTTATTTATTACACCCTGTCCAGACCTCTACGCCCGTCCCGACTAGTTTTTAGTGCTTTTGTGTTTTCTATTTTGTTACTGTACATAGGGCTGTGCATTTGTATATCCGTTTTATATTTGTCGAAGTGACTCATGCTTGTGTATTTGTTATTTGTGCCTTTACTCCTGGTGGGGCCTCTTGGACCAGATCAATATTGTAAATAAGAAACTGTTCTTAATGTTTTATCTGGAAAAATAAAGGTTTGAATAAATGAAATAAAAAATAACTCTGGTGAACATACAGGTAGCAGATCATGAGGATTATATATATATATTCACTGATTTAGACACAAAGGGATTTGACAACAAGCGTTCTCCAGAATCACTGACTCCACCTTTAATGGCCCCTGTTTGAAGGTGCAGTGCAATGCCTGGATGTTTAAATAACAGTGAAAGCACACACCACTCTCTACTCCTAATAGCGGAAAACAAGGACAATGTCTAGAAGGGGAAAAGTGTCGATACTGAACACCAGTGCAGTGCAAACTAACTGTGTGATTTATGGGTAGATATATAATCACATACTGTTTCTTTTTACTACACTACATACTAAAGTACAGAAGAGTTTTAGGGCCACAGGAGAGAGAAAAAAAATCAGATAAGGAAGATTTATTTTCATTATTTCGAGAAATGTCAAGAATAAAGACGAATACTCCAAAATGCTATTGAAGTTAGTGGGGCAATTTTGTATTTTTTTAGCATACTACAATTGACGTGCATGTATTGGGACACCCTACATCTTTTTTCTGGCATACTAAATAGTAGGGAAGTATGGGGATTGGAACGCAGGGAGAGTGGTTTCTTAAAGGATATGTTTGGACTTGCAGTCTTAAGCCAAAATCGAGTGGGTTTATATCTTCCAAAGTTGCACCCCCTCTTGTTTGAAATTCTATCTTTGCAGCTCCACAAACAAACAGGTTTTCTTTCTATGGTAAACAATGGCACAAGGAATTCATCTTGACAGCTGCTTGTAGGTATATTGGATGGTGGGAAAAAAAACTACACAGGGCAACAAAACCTTATCTTTTACTACCAGGAACCCGGAATGCTGAAGAATCATATTTGCTTTAGCTGAATTTTTCAATAAACCTTTACACAGACTGCAGATTTTGTTCCCCATATTTTTTTTTAAGGTGTAAAGCAAGGCAGGGCAAGTTTATCTATATAGCACAATACAGAATCAAGGCCATTCAAAGTGCTTTGTAGAGGAAAGATTAAAATACATAATACACATTAGAAAAGCGAATTAATAGAAATAAAACATTTAAAAGCGAATGAATAGAAATAGAACTCAAGGATCTTGACAAAAGGTACTTCTTTGCAGCTTGTATGGGAGGAAGGAATTGAATTATGTCAGTGGCCATTAGCTCTTTCAATGGCCATATGTCTATACCAAGATAGACTTTTAGAAAAATTAATCCTATCCTAAAATGTGGCCATTCAACCATTTAATCCTGGAATCATATCCTATTTTATACAACCATGGTCTTTACAATTTTAAACACTAAATGGATAGGGGGGATATATCACTCTTTTCAACCTTAGCTTGACAAAGGGGCTTTCAATAGCCTCTCATTCACACACACTACCACACTATCTCACGCCCATTCACATCTTTTGGGGACAATTTGAGGATCAGTGTCCGACTTATGGACACTTGGACAAGTTGTTTGTAAGATCACTAGAATAGCCGTCTTCACACATGAATGGCAAGCACGAAATTGAAGGCTAATACAACAAAACCATGTTCTAGAAAAGATGGATGGATAGATAGATAGACAGACAGACAGACAGACGGACGGACAGATAGATAGATAGATAGATAGATAGATAGACAGACAGACAGACAGACAGACAGACAGACAGACAGACAGACAGACAGACAGACAGACAGACAGACAGACAGACAGACGGACATACAGACAGACAGACAGACAGACAGACAGACAGACAGACAGATAGATAGATAGATAGATAGATAGATAGACAGACAGACAGACAGACAGACAGACAGACAGACAGACAGACAGACAGATAGGCAGGCAGGCAGGCAGGCAGGCAGGCAGACAGACAGACAGACAGACAGACAGACAGACAGACAGACAGACAGACAGACAGGCAGACAGACAGACAGACAGACAGACAGACAGACAGACAGACAGACAGACAGACAGACAGACAGACAGACAGACAGACAGACAGACAGATAGATAGATAGATAGATAGATAGATAGATAAATGCAAATGAGAAGAAATTAGGAAGTAAGCTTATGTGTCTCAAAACAGGTCTTACAAATTCAAGTAACCATCCATTAAACTGCTATGATTTAAAAAAAAGAAAGGAAAAAATATACCATATAAAAAAAGAAAAATTAATAATTCTTATTTCGCTTTGACTTGGAGTGTGATCTCTTTATCTTGATGCCTTTTTTGATACATGATATGTATTGTTTTGTTGTTGTTTTGTTAACTGTCTAATTGAGATTGCACTGTATATATCTGTCTCTAAGGACCCCCTAGAAACCAAGATAGTAGCCTACACATCTCAATTACTTCCTAATAAAGAATTTCCACACAAGACAATAGTATCAAGACCATTCCCAAGTGGCCATTTTACCCCTTTTTCTCACCTCTGCTAACCAATTCAAATTCATCTTGTTCTTTCCCTTATTCCTGATTAATTTTCATTCTTTTCTCTGCATTTTCATTTTGACAATTTTTTTTTCCTATCAGCTGAAAGATGAAGACCCCCATCTAGAGAGTGAGTGCGAGATGATGAGAGCGTCTCGCATTAAGTGGCTGCAATCAATTGTGATTAGCCGCCGCCGCCGAACCCGCTAGTTTTCTGAGAGGAGCACATCAAAGTTTTTATTATTGGGTGTCAGAGTGGGTGAGAGTGGAGAGTGGGGAGGGGCAGGGGGAGGAAATTACATTCTTGCAGCCCCCGAACTCCTAAACCACTCTAGGTGAAATCTAGGCTTTTGAAAATTACCAATCAACATTTGGCATGGGGGCCAACCCTTTTTTGTTAAGACTCTGGCCCTGCGTTCCAAATCACATACTCTTTATTTCTTTTTTACTACACTACATACTAAAGTACAGAAGAGTTTTAGGGCCACAGGAGAGAAAAAAAAATCAAATAAGGAAGATTTTTTTTCATTATGTCGAGAAATGTCAAGAATAAAGATGAATACTCCAAAATGCCATTGGAGTTAGTGGGGCATCTGGGTATTTTTGGCATACCGCAATTGACCTGCATGTATTGGGACATCCTAAATCTTTTTCTGGCATACTAAACATGAGGGAGGTATGGGGATTGGAATGCAGGGTATGTGAAATCTAGGCTTTTGAAAATCACCAATCAACATTTGTCATCGGGGCCAATCCTTTTTGTTAAGATTCTGGGTATTTTTTTTATTTCTGGAATAGAGGAACACAATCAAAAAAATTGCCGGTTCTTGTGTTATCCTTTTTAGTATTATATTCACATTTTTGCATCTAGCTATAAAAGGAAGATTTTGCTGTATGTGTGTCTATATATATTTTTTAAATA
>NC_137218.1:4201270-4216270 GCF_949987685.1 Ammodytes marinus
CCAGTTATTTACATCTGGATCTGATACACAACTGTGAAGAAAGCATTGTTTGTAAAGGAACACCACAATACTTTTGGAGGGGTGTGTAGCTTCTGTAGAGGGTACTTTATATCACTTAGCTGTTACTAAAACTTACTTATTCTTACTTTAATTATTTGTTTCTTATAATGCTATCCTGTTTTATATATATATATATATTTTAAATTGAATAAGCTGACAATTTGAGAATCACAAAATAATCCCTATTCTATATTGTATAAAAATATTGTTTATTTCAAGCACTGGTCAATTTTAAGATTTTTGTTGGGCTATTTTTCTTCTATAACATGTCTTCTTTCATACTAGTATAAATCAAAGGTCCAACATGTACATTCAGGTGTTTATTTTACTAAACCTTGTCTGTTTGCGTCTGTATATTTCTCCTATACAACCATCTTCAACGGACATTATCTCAACATGAGTTTATTTTCAATACTCCGAACCAAAAAATCTCAACTTTGTAAAGCACTTATATCAACTAAACTTTCCATAATCATTCGCAGCACTATTCCAAAGGTTATCACAGAAGGATTTGTTCATATGTTGTTAATTGTCTGATTTATGATACAATTTCTTCCTAAAGACAAAAAGAAAATGCATTTCTAAGACCTGTACATAGTATTTCTTGATTTATAAAAGAAAAATAAGGGCTGTAGCCGGTATCCTATTGTGTAAACATTTTCTTTTTTCATGTTCAGTAAAATCATTGTTGGTAAGTTTGTTTATTTGAGACTTAGCCTACCTTGTATATATCCCATACTGCTTGACTTTAATACTAAATTTTTTTACACACACACACACACACACACACACACACACACACACACACACACACACACACACACACAAACACACACACACACACCAAAGAAAGAAGATTACATTTTTCCAACAGGCTTAACAGCAAAAGTAAAACCACACAGCGTTATGAATATACTCACAATCTTGCTGTCTTCTACGAAATTGCCCGTGTATGTTACGAAGCACTCTTAAAATCCTAAGTTGTTTGTTCTATCCAAACTTTATCTCATTAAGTCCATTTTCTATCACAACAGATTTTCTCATGCAAATCACTTGCACAAGAACACACACAGACACACACACACACACACACACACACACACACACACACAGACACACACACACACACGCACACACAGATACAAGGACACACACGCAGACACACACACACACACACAGACACACACACACACACACACACACAGACACACACACACACACACACACACACACACACACACACACACACACACACACACACACACACACACACACACACACGTTTTTGGAAGCTGGGTTGTAAAAAAAAAATATGCAAACTCAGAGCCATATAAAACAGAGCAACCTAATAATTAACGAGGCGGTAAGCATATGTATTCTAATGTATAACCATCCCTGTACATTTTTGAACTTACAGCATATAGCACCACTGTTGCATAGACGTCAACTTCAATATGCTTCAATGTGAATATTCTACAAACAGGGGCTTACAAAAGATAATTAAAAAAAATAAATAAAAAAAATAAAATCTGGCAAGGCTAGAGTACAGAGAGAGAGAGAAAGCCTCCTGTCCAGCTCAACACAGCCTTAATGAGACTGGTGACATGATAATTGGGCCGGAGCTCATTAAATGTTAAGGCATATGAGTTGCTTTTATTAAAAAAGACGTGCCGAGAGCTCCGGAACGTGTTTTCGGTATTAAAAATAATCCCGGCGAAGACATGTGGGTCAGAGTTAATGCAGCGCCGTGGAAGAGCAAGTAATATACAGAGAATATTAATTAATGTTATACAACTATATACAGCTCTGGAAAAAAAAACAATTAAGAGACCACTCCAAATGTTCAGTGTCTCTCTTGTTTTACTATTTAGAGGCATATGTTTGAGTAGAATGAACATTTTGATTTTATAGTATAAACTACTGACAACATTTCTACCAAATTCACAATGAAAATATTGTCATTAAGAGCATTTTCATTAAGTAATGCAGAGATGAAGATTTAAGAATAATCTAGACTGATCTCTTAATTTTTCCGGGGCTGTATATTGCCAAGTCCACTCGCTTTCATGCAGTGGTGGAACTACATATTGTAAAGGTATTTGTAGTTTTAAAGCTGGGGTACATGATTTCTGATTGGTCAAAGTTAACATGAGCTGTACACTTTGACCAATCAGAGCGAGGCTCCAATTCTCTGTTCTTATTGGCTGTCGGGACTGTCCATTCACTTTGGCACGACTTTGTTGGTGTAGAGCGTGTCAGGGAGGGACCATAGGGGAGGGACCAAAGAGAACAAGTGGAGCAGTTGAGGTATTTGGATTCGAATCACTATCCCAACTGCTATTTTCTCCCTAAATCATATACCCCAGCTTTAAAGGTGATGTAAGGGATTCTGGAGAATGCTTGTTGTGAAATTACTTTTCATTCCCACGTTGCCATTAACACACACATTTATACACCGATAGCAGGCTAACTATTGGGAGCAATTTAGGGTTCAGTGTCTTGCTCAGGGACACTTGGACATGTGGCGGAGGATCGAACCTCCGACCCTGTAGTTGAGTGTCGACCGCCCTACACACTTCACCACAGCATAATGTTGGTTGTTCGAGATCAATAAAGCATCTATTAATCAATCAATCAATCAATCAATCAATCAATCAATCAATCAATCAATCAATCAATCAATCAATCAATCAATCAATCAATCAAATGCTCACATCTCGTTTGCTGTACCATGTCATGTATGATCATCAGAGGAAAAATTAAACTGTTTCAGAATGTTTTAAAAGTTCCTTGTAGCACCTTTAAATTATGCTAGTTGTTCGAGTTAAATAAATAAATCAATCAATCAATCAATCAATCAATCAATCAATCAATCAATCAATCAATCAATATAATGCTCACATCAGATGTACTTTAATCCATTTCATTTTAATTGCAGCCATTCTACATCACACACACACACACACACACACACACACACACACACACACACACACACACACACACACACACACACACACACACACTCACACACACACACACACACACACACACACACACACCCACACGCACACACACACGCACGCACGCACGCACGCACACACACACACACACACTCTCACACACACACACACACACACACACACACACACACACACTCACGTCTCATGTCCCTGAAGTAGATGGTCTGTCTGTTTGGGTTGAGCAGCTGGATGACCGAGTCGTCGTTGTCTTTGACCCGACAGCTGATGATGGCCGTCTCTCCCTCCACCACCGACACGTTGTCTGTCACCAGGTTCTGACTCACCACTGGATGGGGGGGGGGGGGGAAGGGGGGCGGAAGACAGAGGACATTAGTATTATAATCGTATATACAGGTCTCCCTTGTAAAAGAGTCTTCGGTCTCAATGGGATTTACCTGTATAAATAAATAAAAGGTTAAAAATATATATATATATTAGTGGATTAGGGAAATGCAGAAAGTGAAACATTTACGATACGGAGAAGTGGAAAGCAATTTTTTTTTGAAGACACCAAGTTTTTTTTCTTCAGTACTTTAATGTCCTCTCAACATTGTATATTGTAGAATGTAATAATAATGTTGATAAAAAATGCTGTCAAGACATTAATGCATATATTTTTAACACTTTACTGTTCTATCAACCAGCTGGTACAGGGCAATAAAAAAAAAAATTGGTATAAAAAAATCAACAAAATCCCCACATTTTTGACAATAAAAGGTGTTGTACAAATGGGATGAATGAGCAAGATAGAAAGTGAGACTAGATAGAGAGGGGAAAGGGACAGGAAGACAGAGGACATTAGTATTGGTGTATTGTTCTTTCAACCAGCTGGTACATGGCAAAAAAAAAAAAAGCTTTATAAAAAAATAAACAAAAAAAAACAAATTTTAGACAATAAAAGGTGTTGTACAAATGGGATGAATGAGCGAGATGGAAGGGTGAGACCCAGAGAAGATTAGTATTGGTGGATTAGGGAAAATGCAGAAACAGAAGCAATTATAATATGGAGAAAAGAGGAAAGCAATTTTTTTCTTTCAAGACATCAATCTTTTTGGGCATTTTATTTTCTTCTTATTTGAACCCATTAAAGTTCTCTCAACACTGTTCCAATTTAGTTTGACATCCATCCTATCTTTCAAGTTTGTATGTTGCTATGTTATGTAGATACAAGGCTAAGTCAAAATACTGTGAACTGCAAATATTTCTCCTTTAGACTTCACCATATCACAGAAAGAGGCTTCTGCTCGCTTTGCTTAGTTTGCTATTGAGGTTGAGAGGGCAAAAACTGGGCGACTGTGGCTCAGGTGGTAGAGCGGGTCGGGCCAATGATCGAAGGGT
The DNA here is from genome assembly GCF_949987685.1 of Ammodytes marinus. Taxonomy (NCBI): domain Eukaryota; kingdom Metazoa; phylum Chordata; class Actinopteri; order Uranoscopiformes; family Ammodytidae; genus Ammodytes; species Ammodytes marinus. The sequence continues at coordinate 4,205,692 of NC_137218.1, forward strand.
TGCCGGTTCGATCCCCCGCCCTGCCACTTGTGTCATGGTTGTTGTGTCCTTGGGCAAGACACTCCACCCACCTTGCCTCGTGTGAATGTCGATTGGTAGCCTGCTATCGGTGTATGAATGTTTGTGTGAATGGTAACGTGTAAATGGGAACAGGTCTCCCTTGTAAAAGAGTCTTCGGTCTCAATGGGATATACCTGTAGAAATAACGAAAACTTATGGATTAAAGACCTTGTAATTCTCGCCTTAAACTTCCCTCCTACATAGTTACTGAAATAGCTTCATACATAACATCTTCTGTGAGAGGCTAAAAAGGACTGTGGCAAGGGGTTGAGACAGTAAATAGAACGCTGCGCAAAAAAACATCAACTGCTAATTTTCATGCCTCAGTTGTCAGGGCAACTCTAAATATCCATAGCCATTTAAGAGGAAGTGCGAAGAGAGAGAAATTGCATCTACAGATGATAGACAGCTTAAAGACCTACTTCACAGATGGAAATGTGAAGGTGTATTGAACTCTGAGATCCTATGTAGTATAAATGTGCAACATTTTTAGAAATCGGTTCATCCTAGCCTGAGAAAAGGCAGAAAGAATGTTTTATGGTCTCACTGTCTCACCCTACATTTTACTAGTGTGACATCATTTATGGGAAAATGTAGGGTTAGGATTAACAGGACAGCTGGGCCAAGGGAAGACTGAGGAAAGAAAAACCTCATTCATTATATTATAATAGCGATTTTATAATGATAGTATGAAGTATTCCTTTAACAAATAAGATTCATATCAACATCCCTTGGTGGACGCGAACAGAACACAGGCCTAAATAAATTAAGCTTGAATCTTTAATATTCAAAGAACGAAAGCACATTTTTCAAACATGTGCAGAGGTGGGCGTCAGGGTTGGGCATGTGGTTATAGAATTAGACAACACAAATGGGGGATCTATGGTTATAATAAAGATACAAGGAGGAGATAAGGAGTTGTGATCTTCTTGGATTTTATGACTTTTTTGTATATACTTTGTTTCCTGCAATATAATGAATTACTTAAAGACCTACTTCACCGGTTGGAATATGAAGGTGTATTGAACTCTGAGATCCTATTTAGTATAAATGTGCAAAAAAAAAATTAATCGGATCATCTTAGCCTGAGAAAGAATGTTTTATGGTCTCACTGTCTAACCCTACATTTTCCTTACTGTGACATCACAGTAAGGGTCAGGATTAACAGGACAGCTGGGCCAAGGGAAGACTAAGGGAAGACTGAGGGAAGAAAAACCTCATTCATTATATTATAATAGTTATTTTATAATGATAGAACGCTGGTTCCGTATGGGTGAAGTATTCCTTTAATATGAGTTTGGGTAAATATGATTTACTGTCTGTTAGTGGAGTGGAAGGCAGCCCCTGATTGGTTCATGTAGTCATCAGTCTAGCCTCCAGTCAGACGGGACCCTCCCCACTTTCTGTCTGTTAGTGGAAGGCAGCCCCTGATTGGTTCATGTAGTCATCAATCTAGCCTCCAGTCAGACCGGACCCTCCCCACTTTCCCTCCAAATATTTCCTTGTGCCCCAGTAAACTTAATATGATTAAACTACTACACACCTACTGTCTCCGTCCCTTATACAATATTCATAGTGAAGCTCTGTGTTGATGTGTTTTATATGCTTATTGTTTGCATTCACTGTGTGCTACTTCATTACCAGTGAAAGCTTTATGGGAACTACTTATAGGCATTTTCATGACAAAACAGCTAGTCGATATGGGTTGTAAGCACGTGTGTGTGTGTGTGTGTGTGTGTGTGTGTGTGTGTGTGTGTGTGTGTGTGTGTGTGTGTGTGTGTTTACTTGAATATCAAGTTAACTGACTGCAGGGGCCCGGAGGAGAGGCCTAATCACACACTTGCCTCAAACAAAAACACTCTCATTGAAGCTTTAAGTGAGACACATTAAGTTATCTGTATGGGAACAGTAGAAGACAAACTCTAGCAATGGAAAATACATTATGATAATGGCACATCAGAGCATGGTGGGAGTTCTATATATATAGTAATTGCCAGTCCGCGCTGCACCTAATGCATTCACACACACACAGACGTAAACACACACACACACACACACACACACACACACACACACACACACACACACACACACACAGATAAAAGCACCATCGGCAGCCATAAGTGCACTAGGTGGGTGATGAGACCAATAGTTTAACTGCATACTCTGAGTAAACACTTTGAGAGAAGTATAATATCCAACACGCATCTATCTATCTATCTATCTATCTATCTATCTATCTATCTATCTATCTATCTATCTATCTATCTATCTATCTATCTATCTATCTATCTATCTATCTATCTATCTATCTATCTATCTATCCATCCATCCATCCATCCATCCATCCATCCATCCATCCATCCATCCATCCATCCATCCATCCATCCATCCATCCATCCATCCATCCATCCATCCATCCATCCATCCATCCATCCATCCATCCATCCATCCATCCATCCATCCATCCATCCATCCATCCAATTATCTTCCTTTACATGAGGTGGGTGTCCAGTTGTCTAACTGTCTATGCTTTGACAATACACAACTATAACATGACATTATAATATTTTTGTATTTCTGTGTTTTTTAAATACAGACCTAGCAAGTACAAAAAATATGCAATGGGTATTTGTTTCTTGCTGGCACGTTGCCAAGGTGCTGGATTCGTGGTGGTAACTGTAGCTTTGCCACTTCACAATTCAAATGTTGTTTTTTAAATTTTAAATGAAAACCAAATACAAACAGACAGGGGTTTAAAATTGTCACAGCGATATTTTTTGTATTTCAACCAGTGTCCAATTTACCACAGAAATGTCCAACTTTTTCTCAACGTCCTTGAACATATTTTTCCCCTTGGCAGTTTTGAGGGGGCTAGATTTCAGCCCTCGGCCATCCGTGTCACAGGAAAAGTGGTAACAGCCCAATCCTGGATTAAGGTTGTCAGACAATAGACACTCCACACTGCTCCCTACAAAGCTAGCCTCAGGCCTACACTCAATAAGAGTGAAGAAGAAGAGTGCAAACAAATAAATAAATGCTCCCTGGCCTGCGTGCTCTAACCTTTATTTATACAGGTAAATCTCATTGAGACCGAAGACTCTTTTACAAGGGAGACCTGTTTTCCTTTCCCACGTTACCATTCACACACACATTCATACACCGATAGCAGGCTAACTATCGACATTCACACAAGGCAAGGTGGGTGAAGTGTCTTGCCCAAGGACACAACAACTATGACCCCGGTGGCAGAGCGGGGATCGAACCTCCAACCTTTTGATCATCGGCCGACCCGCTCTACCAACTGAGCCACAGTCGCCCCCGAAAATTTCTACTATTTAGTATGGTAGAAAAAAGATTTAGGATGTCCCGATTCTTGTGGCCAGATTTAGGATGGTTAGAAAGACCCAGATGTCCTACTAGATCCGGCCGAGATTTTTTTTGTGTTGAAAACAGCATACTATTTGGGTGATTCTGACCCATAATCCAGTGCACACCTGAAGTGACGTCACATCAACGAACGGAGCCTCCATATGAAAACAACCGGGGATGCGACGGATATAAAAGCAAGAGGCAAGATCAAGGCGCAATGTTATGATGAAACACATAAGTAAAAGTATGTCCCAATAGTATACCTCCTGCATTCTAACTAGACTATTTTTATCGTCAGATGTAGTATGTAGAATAGAAAAAAAGAAAGTGTATGCGATTCGGAAGGCATGGGCTGTGTTCCTTTTTGCCGGGCCTAACCTAACAGCTTGCGTGTATGCCATTCGATTCATTAAGAAAATGTACTGTGTGCATATTAAGCTAGGTCACACAGATGGCAACCGTGACATTGAGAGGAGAATTTCATAAGGAAATCATATCCGCTGTAACGCTGACATATTTGGCTCACTAGATGACATTTTTATCCTATTTGTATAATTTATTTTGTACATAAGAAATGACGTTGTTCTCAAGATTATGAAGGTTGAAAACGTTGCCAAAGAATAGTAAATATTAATCCCTGTCTCAGCCTGTCAATGTATCTTTATTTCTCCCCCCCCCCCACCCTATTCCCAGCTTTCCCTGTAGTGTTATTAATGGTAATAGCAGTAACTATTGCATTTTTTATCAGTTTTTGAGTGTTTTAAAAATGTATTTATTCACAAAGTGTCTCAATCAAAATACATGATGCAATGTACAGTAAGAATCGTTTACAGTGCGGTTCGTTTAGCTTCATTTTACAGCTCTGGAAAAAAATTAAAGAGACCAGTCTGGATTTTTTCTTCAATCTTCATCTCTACATAACTTATTGAAAATGCTCTTTAAACCTGCAGTGTGTAGAATTATGGGTTTTATTTGTAGAAAGTAATGATAATGATAAGTACATTTAATTTAGTGCATAATAGCTGAACATTTATTTTTAATTTTTTTTGTTTTCCCTTAGAAAGGGTCTCATATATGTCCATATTTCTGCATATTTTGGACCAAGGCCTAGTGCCGCCATCTTGAAAGTGTCATAGTTGGAATGTCATCAGGTGCATCATTTAAAATTTAGAATTGTTCTTGTCCTTGAAGGCCACTGTAGCTTCTGTTATTATTCGAAAGGGGTTGGGGTTACCCAGGGAGCGTTGCATTCTAGAACTTTGTAGAACTTTCTTGATGATGTCATATTACACACTGCACCTTTAATGACAAAAAAATGTATTGTGAATTTGGTAGAAATGTTGTCAGTAGTTTATATTATAAACCCAAAATGTTCATTCTACTCAAACATATAGCCTATGAATAGTAAAACAAACGAAAGACACTGAATATTTGGAGTGGTCTCTTAATTGTTTTCTCCGGAGCTGTAGGTGCCATGTATTCCACCGCCAAGCAATCCAGAAATATGAATTTGCTGTTGACATTTTGGAGAACATGTGTATTTGAGTGCCTGCTTGGTGAAGAGCATACAATCATTTTCTCGTATATTTTTTTTGCCGCTGATGAAATGACAAATATTTGATGTGTGTGATACTGTGCGTGTGTGTGTGTCTATGTGTGTGTTTATGTGTGTGTGTGTGTGTGTGTTTATGTGTGTGTGTGTGTGTGTGTGTGTGTGTGTGTGCGCGAGAAAGTGAGTGCGTATGTTTGTGTTTTGCCAATGCCTGATTGCAGTTGCTTATGTCTGATTGCATGTTTTCAGCGACATGCATGTGTGTGTACGTCAGTGTGTGTGTATGTCAGTGTGTGTGTGTGTGTGTGTATGTGTACGTCAGTGTGTGTGTTTGAGCACTGTCTGATTGTATGCCTTGGTTGTGACCACATGGAGTTGATTTGACTTCTGAACGAGTGTATGAGTAACGCATTATTACCCAGCATGCAGTTCTTTACCATAATAACAGGTGATAGGGACACACACAGTTTGATGCCGTTGATATGTATGAGGGAGCGTTGCAAAACAGTTAGTTTGACTTTCATACATATAAGCAATGACACATTTAATATGGATTTATTTGCACTATTTGCATTGTTTACTACTTACGAGCACACACACACACACACACACACACACACACACACACACACACACACACACACACACACACACACACACACACATACACACACACGTAAGTACCACACTCTTCTATACACTGTTCATACTAGTTTGCAGAAGATGCGAAAGAGACATAAGAAAGTTCTCAGGGCCACACACACACACACACACACACACACACACACACCATTTTGAAAATAGTTAGGCTTGAAGGATCAAATCTAACCTTAGAAATAATGGCTATCCCAAGGTCTCCAAACTTGTTTTTTCTGCAGCTTTCAATACAATCTATTATGAAAAGAAGTGCATAGTTCTGTTGCCTTCAACTCTGAAAGAAGTCATTCAATCTTAGTAAAAATACGAGAACATTCAGTGACCAATGTTGAACCGTATTACCTTGTTACATTTCTATCATTTTGAGTCAGTCCTTTCTGGAGAACGCTTGTTGTCCAAATCACTTCATGTCAAAATCAGTGAATACCTCCTAACAATCTGCTACCTGTCTGTACCGAAAAAAATCTTCTGTTAATACACAGAATAGGCTCTGTAAAACGGGGCCCATTGTAGCTATATGAATATGCCCGTTTACAGAGTCTAGGCTGTGTATTAACACTGGGTTTTGTTCAGCATGCATACAGTATGGACAGGTAGCATTCTACCAAAGAGGGATTTTTATGCCAGCGTGTGTGTGTGTGTGTGTGTGCGTGTGTGTGTGTGTGTGTGTGTGTGTGTGTGTGTGTGTGTGTGTGTGTGTGTGTGTGTGTGTGTGTGTGTGTGTGTGTGTGCATGTGCTACGGTGTCTGTGTGTGTGTGTGTGTTTGTAAAGAAAGCCATTAGAACAAAGCAGCTATTAAGATCTTAAGGACTAAAATATAATGTGAACAGCGTGTGTTCTTTCCTCAGAGTTTACAATTATATAAGCGAGACATTCTTAGTTAATACAAATCAAAGTATTCGCTTGATTGGGATTATTTTCAATAGCACCAACTCTTAAAGGTGCAGTGTGTAATATGACATCATCAAGAAAGTTCTACAAAGTTCTAGAATGCAACGCTCCCGGGGTAACCCCACCCCTTTCGAATAATAACAGAAGCTACAGTGGCCTTCAAGGACAAGAACAATTCTAAATTTTAAACAATGCACCTGATGACATTCCAACTATGACACTTTCAAGATGGCGGCACTAGGCCTTGGTCCAAAATATGCAGAAATATGGACATATATGAGACCCTTTCGAAGGGAAAAAAAAATATTTCTAAAAATGTTTTTCAGCTTTTATGCACTAAACTAAATGTACTTATGGATATTATAATTACTTTCTACAAAATCTGCTAGGAAATAAAACCCAAAATTCTACACACTGCAGGTTTAAGGACCATAAAGCTTTGTGAGTCTCACAGACACTCTTAGAACAGCAAGTTAACCCCATGTGGAGTGTTTTACTGTGATTTACACTGCCCCAGAAAAAATTAAGAGACCAGTCTGAATTTTTCTTAGATCTTTATTTCTACATTACTTAACTTAAATGCTCTAAATGACAATATTTTTATTGTGAATTTGGTAGAAATGTTGTCAGTAGTTTATATTATAAAATCAAAATGTTCATTCTACTGAAACATATGCCTCTAAATAGTAAAACAAGAGACACTGAACTTTTGGAGTGGTCTGTTAATTGTTTCCGGAGCTGTATATGCCAACGATACACAATCCACTATTTCAAGCGTCTTTGAGCCTTTGGAAAAGCGCTGTATAGATCCTATGTATTAGTATTATTGCTATTTACCAGGGCAATTTTGAGCAACAAGTTAAGTTAAGTTACTTTATTAGTCAATGGTTGGTGACATTGAAATGAGTCTTTCCGCATAGCCCCCTCTCAAGTTACCACACTTCGGAGGGGGTTAAGAGCGCAGGGTCAGCCATAGTACAGCGCCCCTGGAGAAGTTTGGGGGTTAAAGTGTCTTGCTCAAGGACACAATGGTAGAGATGGTGGGCACCGTAGACGTGATAACAAAGACTTCAGAAGATAAAACACATAAACAAAGAAAAAAATATGACAAAATTAAGTAAACTATTGAAAATGTCAGTAAAGATTGAATACCATAAAGTGGGAATGCGTGAAAGGTCTCCACAAATCTCTTAATACTTTTACTTCACACGCACGCACACACACACACACACACACACACACACACACACACCGACAGATAGACAAACACACACACACACACACACCTGCCTCCCCCGCAAAGTGAAGAGGGATTGCACTGTTTGAAGTGGTCAGGCTGAACACGAATCTTGACCTTTTTCTCGTCTGCTTCTAGCTGTCAGTCGGCTTTCATTTTCACAGCGTTCACACACACACACACACACACACACACACACACACACACACACACACACACACACACACACACACACACACACACACACACACACACACTGAGAGGCTTGGTTGTAGAAAGGGCTGTTATATGTTCTCAGAGATTGGAGTTGAAATGTGCCTCCAAATGCAACTCTGACTGCAACTCACATTTAAACCTGCAGTGTGTAGAATTTTGGGTTTTATTTCCTAGCAGATTTTGTAGAAAGTAATTATAATATCCATAAGTACATTTAATTTAGTGTATAATAGCTCAAAAAATGTTTTGAATTATTATTTTTTCCCTTAGAAAGGGTCTCATATATGTCCATATTTCTGCATAATTTTGGACCAAGGCCTAGTGCCGCCATCTTGAAAGTGTCATAGTTGGAATGTCATCAGGTGCATTGTTTAACATTTTGAATTGTTCTTGTCCTTGAAGGCCACTGTAGCTTCTGTTATTATTCTAAAGGGTTGGGGTTACCCAGGGAGCGTTGCATTCTAGAACTTTGTAGAACTTTCTTGATGACGTCATATTACACACTGCACCTTTAAAAAATAGCAAAGTCATAGCTTCTTCTTTGTCTTCTGTTTTCTCATTTTGTCATCTTACATATTTCAATAGGTTCTAATCAAATCAAAATCAAATCAAAATCAGTTTTATTTGTATAGCCCAATATCACAAATAGACATTTGCCTCAGTGGGCTTTACATTCCGTACAGTATGACACCCTCTGCCCTTAGACCCTCTAATGTCTTAATGTCTTAATGTATAAGATTGTGCTCATGTAATTTCTATACTGTCAAGCAATTTGACTTGCAATTCTTATGTATGAAAGGTGCACCACAAATAAAGTAAATTATTATTATTATTATTATTATTATTATTATTATTATTATTATTATTATTATTATTATTATTATTATTATTATTATTTTTATTATTATTATTATTATTAATTATTATTATTATTATTATTATTATTATTATTATAAATTTAAATATCCAGTCATAGCATTAATTACCTACTTCACCGGTTGGAATATGAAGGTGTATTGAACTCGGAGATCCTATTTAGTATAAATGTGCAATTTTTTTTTAAATCGGATCATCCTAGCCTGAGAAAAGGCAGAAAGAATGTTTTATGGTCTCACTGTCTAACCCTACCTTTTCCTTACTGTGACATCACAGTAAGGGTTAGGATTAACAGGACAGCTGGGCCAAGGGAAGACTAAGGGAAGACTGAGGGAAGAAAAACCTCATTCATTATATTATAATAGTGATTTTATAATGATAGAACGCTGGTTCCGTATGGGTGAAGTATTCCTTTAAGATAAGACATAGCAGCCTATATCACCTTTGTGTCTCTGTGTGCACAAAGTATTCACAATTGAAAGAAATCAACACATGATTTCATCCGTTTTTCAACCAAGGCCTGTACTTACAACAGCCTTAGAAGTACATGTACTGTATATTCTGTATTGCTGCTGTTTTTCTTCTATATTTACTTGTGTATTTTCATGTTTATTTCTTGGCATTCAGTCTGTGGAAAACAAAGGAAGAATTTCATTGTATGAATGAGAACATGTTTCTTATTGTGCAATGTGACAATAAAACACTTTGAATTTGAATTTACCTGTTAAACCTGCAGTGTGTATAATTTTGGGTTTTATTTCCTCGCAGATTTTGTACAAAGTAATTATAATATCCATAAATACATTTAATTCAGTGCATAATAGCTGAAAAAAATGTTTTGAATGATTTTTTTTCCCCTTAGAAAGGGTCTCATATATGTCCATATTTCTGCATATTTTGGACCAAGGCCTAGTGCCGCCATCTTGAAAGTGTCATAGTTGGAATGTCATCAGTGCATTGTTTAAAATGTAGAATTGTTCTTGTCCTTGAAGGCCACTGTAGCTTCTGTTATTATTCGAAAGGGTTGGGGTTACCCAGGGAGCGTTGCATTCTAGAACTTTGTAGAACTTTCTTGATGATGTCATATTACACACTGCACCTTTAAGGATTGATTATCTTTGTGTAGTAACTAAAGAGAAGCTTGTATAGTTCTATTATTGATGTGTTTTGTACCTTTTAATGCGTTATGTGAATGGTTTATAAAGCCTGCGGTGGGTTTGGCACATTATAATGCATCATACATACGATATACGACTGTTTAGCATTTTGCCATTAACTGAAAACAAACAGCTGCACTTTTTCAAATTCATAATCCTACTGAGAAGTGAACAATTAATTCTCACAGCATTTGGTGTGTGTGTGTGTGTGTGTGTGTGTGTGTGTGTGTGGTAAGTAAAAGCCTTGAATTCGAGCAATATTTAATATGGGGTTGTTGCATAGTGTTTTGTGAATACGTTTTCAAAGCCCTGTTAAACAATTTACCTTACCAATACACCATTATAATATACACGCGCACGCACACACACACACACACACACACACACACACACACACACACACACACACACACAAACACACAAGCGCGCACGCACACACACATTTGAACATTTGATTGAATACCATACATTGGGAATGCGTCAAAGGTCTCCACACATCTCCACACATACTTTAACTTCACACACACACACACACACACACACACACACACACACACACA
>NC_137218.1:4223770-4231270 GCF_949987685.1 Ammodytes marinus
TCAAACGGTTTTACCCTAAAACTATTACCATACTTAACTCTGAACTGAATACAAACCCCCAAATACATTACTGCTTGAATGTGCTAGAATCTATCGACATTTGCACTACTATCCATGAGCTTTGTTATCCTATTTAAACTGCATACGTTGGCATTAAAGTATGCGTATGTGACACGACTGTTGGTACATATAAGATGTGTAGAATGTGATTATAACTGAATGGAATGAAAGCGATTTTTGAGCCCGATTTCTGGCCGTATGGTAAATTGCTAAGTGGCCACTTTAATATAAAAAACACACACACACACACACACACACACACACACACACACACACACACACACACACACACAGACACAAATAAAAAAACAAACATAGCCCGGTGTAGCCTGAAATAAAAACCAGCTCTCTTGATTTGCATATAAAAAGGTTTTGCGATATACCTCTGTGACACACTCAGAGTAAACTAACACCACGTTAGGCCTAACAGGGTTTTAAACAAATGTTATTTTCTCCAGAATGCATGTTTGCAGAGCGGCTACACGCCCACTTGACATTCTCTCCCTCCATCATTATCGCCGTCTGCTGAGACAAGCCATGTGTCATTTTGCATATTTTTTTTTCCTTTTCTTGCCGATGTGTCCTCAAGTAGGTCAAACAAACTCCTTACCACCCGGTATGCTATGCTCCAGAAATCTAGAACAATACAATCATTTTGCAGTAATTTAGAAATTCATCTGTGATAGTGACACTTTTTGGAAACCGGCTACATCTCTATAGGTCTATACTAAAATGTCCCAGAAATTATTGTGAAGTGAAGACTTAAACTTGTCATGTAACACTTGAAGTAACACTTCTTCTAGCATCTAGCTGCTTTGCTCCTCACAAAATCCTACCTTTCTGTACTGCACTGTGCGCTGGAAAAAAATCTGCTGTTGATACACAGCCTAGGTTCTGTAAACTGGCAAGTAAATAAAAGGGGCTCACCGTAGCTAGCACCATTCCTGTTTACACTGAGCCGACACAGCCACAGACCAACCTCCAGCATCTTACAATTTTCTGCAAGGTTAAATGTAATTATTTAACATCTATCTATCTATCTATCTATCTATCTATCTATCTATCTATCTATCTATCTATCTATCTATCTATCTATCTATCTATCTATCCATCCATCCATCCATCCATCCATCCATCCATCCATCCATCCATCCATCCATCCATCCATCCATCCATCCATCCATCCATCCATCCATCCATCCATCCATCCATCCATCCATCCATCCATCCATCTACACTGTTTTGGAGAACTTTTGTTAAAAACTTAAGGGCCGTTTTTGAAACTTACTTTTTTCAATATTAAACTATATGTGTGAGACCTGCTTGTGAGGATTTACATCAAAGAGACTGGGGCTAAGGGACAGGGAGATGGCACACACGTTTTATTAAGACAACGTTACATACAAATCTACATTAAAAAACATTGCATTTGCACCCTCGTAATGTCTATTTAAAGATTTTTTTGTTGGGGCGTTTTCAAGTTTTATTTGATAGTACAGAGTTGAAATGGGGAGACAGAGAGAGAGAGGGGGGATGACCTGCAGTAAAGGTCCACGGGTCGGATTTGAACCCGCGACCACTGCAATAAAGGCCGGAGCCAATATGGTACACGCTCTATCCACTACACCACCGGAGCGCCCCAAACCCTCATAATGTCTTAGTATATGTAGTTTATTAGATGATCTTAAATGGAGCTCTGTGTGTTTCCCTGCCGACGGACAAGAGCATTAAGTCTGACCCCTCTGCTCCCTGTAAAGTCTAATTTCAAATCATAATATTTTTATAGAATCATTCAGCATTTATAGCAGCTCATCATCTTGTTCTTTTTATTAATTGTCTTCACTCTCAACCTGCTTTAACAATATAGATGAAGTGCCCGGATATACAGCTCCGGAAAAAATTAAGAGACCAGTCCAGGTTTTTCTTATATCTTCATCTCTACATTACTTGTTGAAAATGTTCTTAATGACACAAACAAGTATTTGAATTTGGTAGAACTGTTGTCAGTAGTTTATATTATAAAATCAAAATGTTCATTCTACTCAAACATATGCCTCTAAAGAGTAAAACAAGAGACACTGAACATTTGGAGTGGTCTCTTAATTATTTCCGGAGATGTATAGTCTGACGTTTGGCTAAATTAGTGGAACAAATTTTGACTGTAGTTGCAGTTTTATCTGGAGTAATTATTGTTAATTCATCTATTTAACTATCTCATCTCAACCATTTTCACTGATCTATGCAGTTTCTCCTTCATATTAACCCATTGTACCTGCACACTTCCAATGGCATACTTGTTGATTACTGTCTGTGTTTCTCATTGCCAATTTTAATAGTGTAATTAAACTTATTTGATGTCATTTGAAATGTTATAGGGGTGTGTCTGATGTATTTTATCTAATTTTAACTGGCTTCCGTCGCTTATCGGGCCACCATTGTAAACAATAACTAGTTCTTAAAAGTGCTCCGAGGAACTTTCAATTTGTGTTAATTCTAGCGCCCCCTTTGGACACAAGCGGTAGTGTTTCTACTACGCCAGCTGTTGTTCCTGGGTGAGCGTATACCCATGACAAAGCCATTAAGAAAAACTATATAAAAAATGCCATCCTTTGCTGATGGTCTCGTTTGCTGTTACATGTAAGCTATGATCAACAGAGGAAAAATTAAGACTGTTTCAGAAATATTTTAAAAAGTTCCTCGTAGCACCTTTAAATACAATTCATCCAGTTATTACTTGAATGAATCCATAAGACCACAGGAGTGAAAATGAGGTCTATTTTAATGAATGAGCTATATAAATCTTTAGCTCCTACTAGCGTGTATTGACAAAGGTAGATTGCGATTCATTGGACTGGGAGACTTATTGACATTGCACCCGCGAAGACACATCCTTCGAAGACAGACACACACACACACACACACACACACGCACGCACGCACGCACGCACACACACACACACACACACGCACACACACACACACACACACACACACACACACACACACACACACACACACACACTCTCAAAATGGTAAATGTTCTTGGTGCAGTCAGAGATGACCTTGGTAAATACATATTCGGTAGAGAGCGCTGATAGGGCTTCACTAGCTTGGGAAATTGAACCGGTGTTATAACAGCAAAGCACACAGGATGACAAGCAAACAGTGTATGTGCGTGATTGATTTAGCCATTAATCTGAGCGGTACGATGGCTCTGTGTGTGTGTGTGTGTGTGTGTGTGTGTGTGTGTGTGTGTGTGTGTGTGTGTGTGTGTGTGTGTGTGTTATAAGAGCCTCTGCCTGCCTGTGCACATATGGATAAGACTGCTTGTGTTTAACTGCCCGACTCCTGTCCTCGCATGTCTTCCTTTCTATTGATTGGCATACAGGTTTGTGTGTGTGTATGTGTGTGTGTGTTTGTGTGTGTGTGTGTGTGTGTGGCAAACAGAGCAAACACACACACACACGTCGCCCACGCACGTCTATCTGTTGTGGTAGGTCAACCAAACAAGGCCTCTGACAACAAGAAATATTTATTTTGCTCACTTTTCCTATCTTTTTTTCGAATTTTCTTTCTCCAATTTTAGAAATGGCTTTACTCCAAGAAAAAATGATATTGTTTTATCCAGTCTTTAAGTTCTGGATACACTGCAACAGTTGCAATGTTGGTGAAGTGTAAGAATTAAAGCTACAGTGAGTAACTTTCTGTAGCCCCTATGAGGAATTTTGAGTCATTTCAACTGATCGGCTTAATAAACTATTATGTCAACTGTTTGGCAATGGCTTGAATGTAATCGACATTAATTTATATGAAAAAGTTACACATTTCAGCTTTAATGCTAACTTTGTCCTTCGGGATCCAGACAGCTTTTTAACGTTAAGGTTTCACATTCAAGCTCTAGCAAATCAAGTGAGTAGCGTTATGTCAATTTTTTTGGACTATCAGTTGATGTGGTGGTTGATTTTTTACTATGATCTATTTTCTTCAGCTTATATATTTTTTTATTACATTGTTTTCAACATTATTTAGTTGCATAAGTTAGTTTGGTATTCTGAATATGCCCTTCAAATGCATATGTTTGTTAGCCTGGTCCTACCAGACCATCGTACTTAATTTCATTTTGTACAGAAGGTCTGGAATCGCTCAATTGACAAAAGTTAACTCACTTGGTGTCTGTTGAAAACCCACTAATACACCGCAGACCCAGACTGACTGCTGAAGGGAAATGAAAATTTAGCGGAAGTAGGTAGGCGGGCGGTGCCAGGCTATATGCTTGTTGGAAGATGCGAGCAAAAGTAGCAGCTATGAGATCAAAATTAGGGTCGGCCGATGATCAAAGGGTTGGAGGTTCGATCCCCGCCCTGCCACTTGTGTCGTGGTTGTTGTGTCCTTGGGCAAGACACTTCACCTACCTTGCCCCGTGTGAATGTCGATAGTTAGCCTGCTATCGGTGTATGAATGTGTGTGCGATGGGAATGGGAACAGGTCTCCCTTGTAAAAGAGTCTTCGGTCTCAATGGGATTTACCTGTATAAATAAAGGTTAAAAAAAAAAAATAGTCGATCGGATAATAGTCGGTCGGCTGTGAACTAAAGTGTGCGGTTCTGAGGGCCTGAAACTCCAAGGCTAACGATGAGTGGCAGTCGACATTTGAAATATTGCATTAGTTGTATGTTTATGATCCCCTATCTTGTTGTTACCCTTAATACACATTTAAGTGGTATTTATCATACACTTAAGAAGCCACTTGACATTCAATAAGAGCTCTTAACTAAAGGAAAATAAAATAAAGATTAATCAAGATGACTGATGCAATCCTACAGTTGATTTCTATTTATTCAAGCTAAAAAAAATTGCCCAGCACTTTAATCAATTTAATTAATTTCCTCATAAATAACTTAAATTGTGACTTAAAAGTGACTTTGCAGACTATCAACTATACAATAGGAATATATCTGTGACTGGACTGCTAAGGGGATCAAAAAATGAACCCCATCTTTTTGAAAATTTCCCAAAATTCAATTTGAATCTAATTGTATTTAAAACCTTCAAAGGGGGTATAGTAATGGTGGCTGTATTGCGACATTTTTGCGGCTTCCCCCCCCCCCTCACCCTTCTGAAGTATTGCATTCATTGGCACACAGTTCAAAAGGGATCGAGAGAGACATATTTTGGCAGCTAACACACAGTCAACTGGCACATCCGATATTTGAGTCCGATGCAACGGGAGGCAACGGAGACGTCAGATCTAAGATGAGCCTTGAACACACACACACACACACACACACACACACACACACACACACACACACACACACACACACACATACACACTTGAACCCAGGGGAGACAACTTATTAAGAGCGTCACCATCTGAATGAGTCATAGAGTTATTTGGTCTTTGACAGTTTTTTTAGGACACACACACACACAGACACGCACACACACACACACACACACACGCACACACGCACACACACACACACACACACACACACACACACACACACACACACATGTTGAGAAGATGAAACACTATTTTTCTAAGTATTTCACTGGTGAAGATGAGAGAATGCACTGATTCGAGTTTCATATTATAGTCCAGTGTTGAATTTTATTTGACATAAATATTTTTGTTTGAGATAACTTATCATTCATATGTAAATGTATTTTTCACATGTATACAAACTTTAACATTTGTGCTTTAAACTAAGAATTTCAAACGATTACAATTGTGCCAACTAATTCTCTGTCATACTGTTGATACTGTTTTTGTAAACAATTATAAAAAATAATAGGGGGTAGGACCAGAAAAGTTTTTCTTAACTTCTTCCCTTTTGAACATGAACTGTTATTTGAGTTATGTATTTGTTGCTTAGGATCCTGAGGATCCCATTTGTTTGTTTTTAATTTATTTATTTCCTTTTTTACTGCTCAATCGTTTTATTTTTGTTTGTATTATTATTTTTTTAACCATGTTCAATAAAGACTTAAAAAAAAATATATATATATAAAAATACTCATCTCAAAAACACACTTGCCACATTGCAACTTCACACATAGAACATAACTTACATAATATGTACTAGCTAATTAAAATGATGCAGCAATGAAAAGCTGTTATAGCAGTAAAAGCAGTTATATATACATATTGTAACTGGTACATTCAAATAGTTAAATTAGTAGCAACACGTTAGTCGACATATGTGAAGTCAGATTGAACAACCATGTTAGCAAACAGATACATCACATATATAACTTGCAATTCATCCATTTTGAAAGAAATGCTGAAAAAACTAAACTCTTGATGTCATTGAGTTCAGTTTTAGCTTTATTTCTATTGGGTTAAGTGTGTGTGTGTGTGTGTGTGTGTGTGTGTGTGTGTGTGTGTGTGTGTGTGTGTGTGTGTGTGTGTGTGTGTGTGTGTGTGTGTGTGTGTGTGTGCACTCTATAGGGTGCTACGGTGCAACCAACAGCACTAAGGCTATAGGTGCTACTGTTAGTGCCGTTAAGAGCACTGTTGAGAAAGTGAAGACATGTCAAGTCTGTGATGACAGCAGCATGGTATGTGAAAGAAATGGACTGTGGAAGAGAGAGAGAGAGTGAGATAGAGAGTGAGATAGAGAGAGAGAGTGACAGAGAGAGAGAGAGAGAGAGAGAGAGAGAGAGAGAGAGAGAGAGAGAGAGAGAGAGAGAGAGAGAGAGAGAGAGAGAGAGAGCGAGAGAGAGAGCGAGAGAGGGAGAGAGAGAGGGAGATAGAGAGGGAGAGAGAGAGAGAGAAGCAAGTGGATATAAATCTAAAAATAGAAGAGAAGTGAAGAGAGATTGTAGATTTGCAGATTGGTCGCAATACACAAACACAATATGCTGAAAGGAAGTATGTCTTAAAAGCTATAGTGCGTAACTTCTGTCGCCCCCATGTAGAATCAACAACTGAAACATTTCTTGGTCTCTTCTTGTGGATTTTTCTGAGTTCCTGCACCAGTGTCAGGTGGGGGTGACACCAGTTTGTAAACGCTGCCATACTGAGAAATACAGAGCGAGTTTTGTAGGGAGCTGATAGGCTTAATCAACTTTGTCTCAACTCGTTTTTGGCGATGGCTTGAATGTAATTGACATTAATTTATATAAAAAACTTTACGCACTATAGCTTTAAGAGAGCACAGGATAATGGAGCATGGCGGAGGATGTGGTAAGGACAGGGGGAAAGGCTTACCTATGTCTTGTGCAGCTCCTGTGTTGGAGAAAGAGTAGGATAGAGGGGCAGGAAAGGAAACAAAAAAAAACAGAGGGAGGTTAGCAATCAAAGCCCCATTTAAAGTGAATCACCACCGATTGCCAGTGCAAAGAGGCGCATGCTTGAAAAGTACAGGAAAAGGCAGGTACAATAAAATGCAAGGAAAATATACACACATGCTGGACCCCTCTGTGAAGCAAAATC
>NC_137218.1:4238770-4241270 GCF_949987685.1 Ammodytes marinus
TCAAGGGAGACCTGTTCCCATTCACACGTTACCATTTACACACACATTCATACACCGATAGCAGGCTAACTATCGACATTCACACGAGGCAAGGTGGGTGAAGTGTCTTGCCTAAGGACACAACAACCACGACACAGGTGGCAGGGATCGAACCGCCAACCCTTCGATCATTGGCCGACCCGCTCTACCACCTGAGACACAGTCGCCCCATAATGCAACTGTAACAGTATATAGCACATGTCATTTGATGTAACCTAGGCGATATACACATTGCCCTTTTTCACTTCTATCCATCCATTTATCCATTTTTATTCCCCCTCTTTTCATTGGATGTTGCTCAGCCATCCTCTGCCTTTCACCTCGGGCTGTCTCTGGGAGCCAGCGATTAGAAAGCAGGGTGCTGTTCTGCTGATAAGGCTTTGAAACTCTCTCTCTCTCTCTCTCTCTCTCTTTCTTTCTCTCTCTCTCTCTCTATCTCTCACTCTCTCTGACTTTCTCTCCCTCTCTCTATCTCTCTCCTTCTCTGTCTCCCTCTCCCTCTCTCTATCTCTCTTTCTCTCCACCTCTCTCTCTTCCTCTCTCTCCCTCTCCACCTCTCTCCCCCCTCTCCCTCCCTCTCCCTCTCTCTCCCTCTCTATCTCTCTCTTTCTCTCCCTCTCTCTCCCTCTTTATCTCTCTCCCCCTCTCTCTACACCCCCTCTCTCTCCCTCTCCCTCTCTCTATCTCTCTTTCTCTCTCTCTCTGTCTCTCCACCTCTCTCTCTCTCTACCTCCCAATGGCTGTGTCCTTAGGGTGCTAGAGAATACAAAGGAGGGTTAATGTCCCCTACATCCCCAATTCTCACTTCTCGTGGGTGGTTTCGCTGAATACCAGGGGCTTAGATATTTCAGGGGGTAGGCCATATGTCCCCCGCAAAAATATATGGCAATTTTAAATGACATTTTGTAATATTGCCATACTATACCAGTACAGACCAAACTTGAAACATCTCACTTCAGTTGTGTATTCCAATAACTCAGACAATTCACATTCATATGTAGAAATCCTTCAGAAATAACCTTCAGAATAGTGCTGAGATTGAGAATGATTATGGAAGTGTTTAAGTGTTTTATAAATTGAGATTTCGGTATTGAAAAAAACTTATGTTGATATAATGTCCGTTAAAGATTGTTGTATAGGAGAAATATACAGACGCAAACAGACAAGGTTTAGTCAAATAAACACCTTAATGTACATGTTGGAGCTGTGATTTATACTAGTATGAAAGAAGACATGTTATGGACGCAAAATAGTCTCTGATAATTGACCAGTGCTTCGATAAACAATGTTTTTTTTTGTGCATCAGTTGTGTCTTAGTCCACTGCCCCACCATAGATCTTGCATGACTTTAACCACATTGCATTGGCCCTCTTTTTTTTTTACCTTTATTTATACAGGTAAATCCCATTGAGACCGAAGACTCTTTTACAAGGGAGACCTGTTTTCCTTTCCCACGTTACCATTCACACACACATACACCGATAGCAGTAGGCTAACTATCGACATTCACACGAGGCAAGGTGGGTGAAGTGTCTTGCCCAAGGACACAACAACCATGACACAGGTGGCAGGGCGGGGATCGAACCGCCAACCCTTTGATCATCGGCCGACCTGCTCTACCAACTGAGCCACATTGGCCCTCTATTTACACACTAGATAATAGCAGCCATATACAGTAGAAATGAGTAAAACTAACACGGCACGACCGACTTATAGGCCTATTAGCGATGAAACGTTATGCATCGAGGGGCCCTTTTCACCAGCGACAATTGTACATTGTGGAGTGTGTGTGTGTGTGAATGTGTGTGTGTGAATGTGTCAGTGTGTGTGTGTGTGTGTGTGTGTGTGTGTGTGTGTGAATGTGTGTGTGTGTGTGTGTGTGTGTGTGTCAGTGTGTGTGTGTGTGTCTTTTATACAGTACCATCTGGGATATTGTGTACACACTTAGCTCTGCAAATGTAGGACAAATGCTGGTGCTGCTCAAATGGCGGACAAGCTTCATTTAACAAAAGCCTTTATTGTCTAAATTATTCTATTCCAGCCGCCATAAAAAGGGAAAATAATACAGCGCAGGTAATTCATACTAGAAAAAAATATGATTTAATTATAATAATTCCAGCTTATCCATTGTTTACTCCACATGTAAGTGTAGCCTCACTTTGCTATGTTAGTTACCTTAACATTTAATTAAAATGATAACGGTGAGGCTATTATTGTAGTTTGTTTTGTCGTCAACAAACAAATGCTCTCCGGTGAAACTAATGGGAATGGGGCCACGGACCGTAGGGGAGTTGGCAAGTATTGTGAGAGAGAAATAAATTGTTGGTTTACGTCTTTTTGTGGGATTTGCACTGGAAAAAATAGTGAGTTAGGGAGACTCAAATTTTCAAAGGAACTTTCTGCACTATATATTTGAGTTTCGAGTTTTAAGTCAGAAGAAAAATTGTGTACTTTTTTTTTG
>NC_137218.1:4246270-4261270 GCF_949987685.1 Ammodytes marinus
TGTAAAAGAGATATGTTGCTAGCTATAGTTGGCCCCCCTTTGTTAACATACCAGTTGACAGAGCCTATGCTGTGTATTAACACCACAGACACACAGACAGACAGGTAGCAGATCATGAGGAGATATTCACCGATTTTCGACAAAAACTGATTATGACAACAAGCGTTCTCCATAATTTCTGACTGCACCTTTAACCCTACGCCCCTACTGTTTATATTTCACTTGTTCTCACTCTCCCACACTTCCAGTTCTCACCCCCCCCCCCCTCCTGTTCCCACCCTCAATATTTATTTTTTTACCATTTTTTTTTCAGCGTGCTCGGAGTGGCGTATAATTGAATCTGCAGAGAATGCGTGAGCAGGAACAATTAGCTCAGTCACTCAGTCAGAATGTGGATATAGACGTACTGTATATAAACAGAACAATAAAAAAGGAAAAAGGAACGCGGTGAAAGATAAGCCTAGGCTGTATGCGGCCCCAGAACAAAGAGAAACACACACACACACAGCTCACAAAATACACACAACATTTTTGTTCCCACCACCGACTGACAACGATGGGCTGTGTTCATTTTGGCATTGTGTATAGCGTTGTCTTTGTTGTGTCATACTGTCCAGCTTATCTAAAAACATTAGCGCTAAAATTCTCCATATTAAAGGTGGAGTCTGTGATTCTGGAGAACACTTGTTGTCAAAATCACGTTTTGTCAAAATCAGTGAATATCTCCTCATGATCCGATACCTGTCTGTACTCTGGGTACGCTGAAAAAAAAACTATTTTGTGTTAATTCACAGCCTAGGCTCTGTAAACAGGTGAACTGGCCTATTTGTTATTATTATAACGTTATTTTGATGACAATAATTCCCCAGAATCACTGACTTCACCTTTAAGGATCTTGTTTACTTTTGAATAGTATGCCAAGTGGATGATTCTAATGTACAGTAGAAGAGATTTTGTCCCATCTACACTAATACATATTGTGTAAATTCATACACAGCCTAGGCTATGTAAACTGGTACCAAGGGTGGCCACCATAGCTAGCAAGATGCCCGTTTACAAATCCTAGTCCATGTATTAACACTTGATTTTTTTTTCTAGCACATCACACACACACACACACACACACACACACACACACACACACACACACACACACACACACACACACACACACAGTAACGGATCATGAGGAGACATTCACTGATTTTGCCCCGACTCCCTGTGTCATTTTGTATCAGCCGATGCAATATCTGCTCTAACCTTTTCCTCCATAATCGCTTTCTTTGTAGCTGAATGCCATCAGCTTAATTTGAACATGGGAGGGAAAGCCACTTACAGCAAAAGTCGACAATTAAAGATTCAACTTTTTGGACAGGTTCCAATCTCCCCCCCCCCTTTCTGGAGACACAATGCATCGGGTAGAGTTTGGAACGAGGGCTGGGGCCAGAGAATGATTTATGGATCTATGGTGAAAGTGGGGTGGGGGGGGGGGGAGTGGCAATAAAACAAGTCCTCTTTTAATATCCCCTTCCCGGAACAATTATTCTCAAAATCGTTATACCAGGAAATGTAAAAAAAAAAAAAATTACTATTGGGACCCGATTGTCCTAAAAAAATCACTGTATCACTGCATTTGTTTCAGGATTGTAGGTAGTAGGCACATAATGTATTTCCTATAGCACAAGTGTTAGATGTCACTAAAAGTGATTTTGACAACAAGCCAGTCTCCATCATATCCGTTAACAAATTTAAACAAAATATTTTGAATCAGCCCCACTCCGCCTGTAACTGTTTTAATTAGACTGTGTTCTGCTTCACCCATTTGATCTGAATGTTTTAATAGTTCTTGTCTCTTTGTCAGCTTGTTGTATATTTGCATTGTGTTTGTGTGTGCATTGTTATTTTACTCGACATCATTGTAATTGAGGGTCATCCCCCCTCAGTTGATCTTTCGAGGATAATTAAAGGAAAAATGAAATTAAAAATAATCACTGACTCCCGATCTTATCTACTTTTCAATGGCATGACAATAATGATAATAATGGATTGGATTTATATAGCGCTTTTCAAGGCACTCAAAGCGCTTTACAGGGTTCCAGGTTCCATTCGTTCACACACAGTCATACCTGTGGTGGTAAACTACCATAGTAGCCACAGCTGCCCTGGGGCAGACTGACGGAAGCGAGGCTGCCATTCCGCGCCATCGGCCCCTCCGACCACCACCTCAAACACACAGCAATCATACATATTCACTCAAAGCACGGTGCAGGTGGGTGAAGTGTCTTGCCCAAGGACACAACAACCATGACACAGGTGGCCGGGCGGGGAACGAACCGCCAACCCTTGGATCGTTGGCCAACCCGCTTAACCACCTGAGCCAAAGTCGCCCCAAACTTTGACAAGTGGAGGATTCTAATGAAGGAGAGATCGTGTTACATCTGAGAGTGTTGCTGCAAAGTAGAGGTGACATTGGCCAACCAATTTAAATTAAACAATCTTTCAAAAACCGTTACGACATTTGATTCTCAGGGCGCTTTCACACCTGCCCTGCCCTGTTAGGTTGAATTGAAACCAACTCATTTTTTTTCCACCTTTGCTACGGTTTCGATGGATCCATTGAGAACACATCAATCGAACACACAGCTTCCAAATCAACTCTGGTGTATATGGTCCGTTTGCGTTGAGAAAATGACTGGCCCCAATAGCTGGAAAGAACTGCTTAACGAGCTCCCACAGCCCGCTACGCTTTGCATTATGGGAAAGGGGAAAACAATCTACTTCTTCTAATCTAATTTCCCCCGAGCGTTTGGATAACCAGAGCAAAAAAAAAAAAAAAGCTCTGAATTGAGCCTCGAATATCAGCCTAATGAATGAATGGTCGGAAAATTCCCAAATACTCCGGCCAGCCCAGCATCCCTGAAGTCCCTATCACAGATTGGGCAGCAGCCTGGGTTGATACGCAGCCTGTTACGTAAGTGCAACAATGCATGACTCTGCTGAACTGATGTATATTTAACATGGTTGAAAAAAAAAAGAAAAAAAAATATCTTATCTTCCAGAGAAAGTAAAAAAAAAACTTGGGGAAAAAAGCTTCTCACTTAAAACAAAATAATATATATTTTTATTTATAACGTGTATATATCCTACGCTGTGTGTGGAGCTGACACAGGCAGAGATGGACCATGAATACTTCATAAAAACCAATTACCTCAAGAAGAAAAAGGCCATGAAGGAGAGAGCAGCCATTTCCGCCAATTATGAGGTTTCGCTTTGAAACGGGTTTTTGAGGAAAAAAGACAAGTATTCCCTTTCAAGCGTTGCCACTGAAAAAGGAAGATTTTTTGCGGGTCCTCAATAATGTTCCTCTTCCACCTTCATGTCGAGGATAAAAGGCCCAAAATGTCCTTTGACTCAAGGCCCCCCCGAGGACTTAACATGCATCAATAACATCTCCATTCCTTGAAGATCTTTGAACGGGGGACTACACATAATCTTCTCTCATAGTCTTTGAAGGCTCTGCTCCTGTGACTTTATATTTACCCCAATCTCAAAGCTCCTTAGATAGACAGCGTATTGTGGTGACAGTTGCCGGTTTTTTAAGACTGTTGAGATGTTTTGGCATTTTCAAGCTTTATTAGATAGTACAGAGTTGAAATGGGGAGACAGAGAGAGAGAGGGGGATGACATGCAGTAAAGGTGCACGGGTCGGATTTGAACCCGCAACCACTGCAACGAAGGCCGGAGCAAATATGTTACGCGCTCTATCCACTTCTCCACCGGAGGGCCCCGACAGTTGTCTGTTTAAAGGTACAGTGTGTAATATTTGGAATATTATCGGCATCATCCAGTTGGGAATGTTCCCTTGCCTAACCTATGGGGAGAATTTACGGTGGCCTTCAAGGACAAGAAGCTATAGTTACTAAAGATGGCATCTTCCACCACTGCCTCAAGTCCATCCACAATATCAAGTGATGAGGTGAAGATTTATTTAGTTATTTATTCTATAGTATTTTTTCTTGGTCTTACAACAGGTGCATTTCCCCAAGACGCCCACTATATATAAAAATTCATATGGCCGTTAATAAGTGTCTCCATGTCTGTGCTACTGTAGAAACATGACGGTGCAACATGGCGGCCTTCAAGTAGTGTGCCCCGCTCCTATGCAGACATAAAGTACTTATTCTAAGGAAAATAAACAACAACTATTATTTTCAAGATAAGATAACTACGATAATTAAAACAAACTTTATATCTTCATATCATATTCCATTTCTACCATATCTGTCCTTAAAAAAAAGCCAATACATTTTACACACTGCAGCTTTAAAACCAGACAGCTAGCCTCTTGAAGAAGTCATCATTCTTCATAGGGTTAGACTGTCTTTATTTCTAGTCTCGGCAAAGCGCACAGGGCTTAACACACTTACGTCGGAGGATTTGCTGCAGTTGAAGGTGGTGGCAATTCCCTCGACTGTAGAGGGAAGGCACCACTGTAAAGCCACTCTGAAAAACAGTGCCAGCGAGTTCAGCTACAGCGATATCTAGACCTACTTTTTCGCCATAGTGAAACATTTTTGGCGTATATCTACACAGTGAATATCTCCTCAAGATCCGCTACCTGTCGTACTGTGTGTGTGTGTGCTAGAAAAAACGTCTCTGAATTCAGGCATGTTGGTATAGCTACGGTGGGGTACTTTGTTTACATACCTTTTATTTACAATGTTTCAACGTTCACACATAGAACACTATGCATCTGTGTGTTTTGGTATATTATATAGTGTTTTGGGGCGACTGTGGCTCAGTTGGTAGAGAGGGTCGGCTGATGATCAAAGAGTTGGAGGTTCGATCCCCGCCCTGCCACCTGTGTCATGGTTGTTGTGTCCTCGGGCAAGACACTTCACCCACCTTGCCTCGTGTGAATGTCGATAGTTAGCCTGCTATCGGTGTATGAATGTGTGTGTGAACGGTAACGTGGGAATGGGAACAGGTCTCCCTTGTAAAAGAGTCTCCGGTCTCAATGGGATTTACCTGTATAAATAAAGGTTAAAAAAAAAAAAAAAAAAAAAACAGACAGGTATCAGGACCAAGAGGAGATATTCATTGATTTAGACAAAAAAGTGATTTTGACAACAAGTGTTCTCCAGAAATCACTGACTCCACTTTTTAAACTCTCCTCACTCCTTTGCAGTAGAATAAATCCGCTGAACTCCCACCAAAACTTCCCCCTTCCCTTGCTTCAAAAGAGACCATACATCCCCCTTAGAAGTCCAGTGCAACTTCAAATATTCAACCCCAAAAATCTGGGACATCCTGATTTTAAATTCGGAGAAGGTGGCCACTTTGATATCTCTTCAAAACCTGACCGATAGAATGACCTCAAGCAAGGAACTTAAATCAGAGCTCTTTAGGACCCAGTTGGCTCTTTGAAGAGGGATGCTATCTCTATCCCTTCTTTGACTAAGGCTAATTAGATCATTGACATTTTCGCCTGGTTGCACCTCTTGGCATGAAGTGCAAAAAGTATTAAAAAGAGCTTTGAACCATTACTTAAAAAGGACCCGCCACAACCCTTGTCCAGGTCCAGTCTAACTCTTAGTTAAAGCTGGGGTATGTGATTTCTGATTGGTCAAAATTAACATGAGCGGTATACTTTGACCAATCAGAGCGAGGCTCCGATTCTCTGTTCTTATTGGCTGTTGGGACTGTCCATTCACTTTGGCACGACTTTGTTGGTGTAGAGCGTGTCAGGGAGGGACCATAGGGGAGGGACCAAAGAGAACAAGTGGAGCGGTTGAGGTATTTGGATTCGAATCTCTATCCCAACTGCTATTTTCTCCCCAAATCCTCCAACCCGGCTTTAACATTTGTATTTCTAGAAAAACTGACTGACATCCTTACAAGTCACAAACTGGCCAACCAAATGAAAATCATCCCACAGATAACAATGACAATATCTGATACAATATAACACAATAAGACACGGTCCTAACCAGCCCCTTGAATGACCATATTGCGAGACAAATTACTATTGAGATGAGTGCACTGCTGCCAGATGTGTCTCCCAACACACATACAAACACACACACACACACACACACACACACACACACACACACACACACACACACACACACACACACACACACACACACACACACACACACACACACACACAGAGAGAATATATCAAACATATGCTCCACGCTGATGGTTACTGAACTGGTGCGGACCGAATTCCCCAAAGCATTTACGGCCGACTTCACACAATATGGTTTAAGCTTTGGGGCTGCAATGGTGAGCTAACTAACATACTCACATGATAGTGCATGGTAAATTACGAGGGAATCCATGGTGCAGTAATAGGCAGCAGTTCAAGGGAGCGCATAGGATAGTATGACTTGGGATAGGATATGCTTCATATATATAACATACTGTATAGGCTGACTGTATGGATCACATATTCTAACTCCGATGTTTTCAACAATAACTTCAATGCACAGTGTAGTGCAAGTGTAATGGAAACAAAATAGACAAATATCTCAAAATTGACCAGTGCTTGAAAGAACAACATTTTTGCCTGCAGTGTTTAGCCTTAATTTGCAATGTACAACTACTGAAATGTTGGTTCAAATAAGGTGTGTCCTTGGGGCGCTCTGGTGGTGTAGTGGATAGAGCGTGTACCATAAAGACTCAGTCCTTGTTGCAGTGGTCACGGGTTCAAATCCGCCCAGTGGACCTTCACTGCAGGTCATCCCCCCTCTCTCTCTCTCTCTCTCTCTCTCTCTGTCTCCCCATTCCAACTCTGTACTGTCTAATAAAGCTTGAAAATGCCCAAAAAATAAAGAAATAAAGTGTGTCCTGCTTACTCCTGGCACTGTTGAACACATTGGCTGAGTCCATCTGATATTACGGCTTGAATTCAATTAATAAACACATGCTAATTTATTCAATTTTAAAGCTTGTAGCCCATCTGTCAAAGCTGTTTTTCCGAATAGCGCTTTTTTTTTTAAAAGATAATTTTTTGGCATTTTCAAGCTTTATTAGACAGTACAGAGTTGAAATGGGGAGCTAGAGAGAGAGAGAGAGGGGGGATGACCTGCAGTAAAGGTCCACGGGGCGGATTTGAACCCGCGACCACTGCAACGAAGGCCGGAAGCCAATATGGTACGCGCTCTATCCACTCAGAATAGCCTTTTTGAAAAGTCAACTATTATTGTAAGTGCAAATCTGGCCCAGCTCATCTATAACTGTCCAGCTGTAATTTATTTTTTGGTCATGCTGATCTCATGACACTCGGAGAGAGATGTCGAAAGCAAAAGGCACTTAGCGTGGAAAGAGAGTTAGCAACACACACTGGGACTGCTGTCACATATGCTGCCAATCGCCTGCTGTCCAAAGCCATACTGGCAAAATTCTGCATCCCAGCTTTAATTCAATTTACCACTGAAAAACCCCATTTCAAAGCCTGTCACACTCTTCCTTAGCCGAGAGCCAGTAGGCAGTTTTGCATCAAGAAAAGCCGGGAGCGTGTTGGGAGATACTGTATGCTACGAAGGAGTAGGGAAAAAATAAAGCACAGTACATAACCGTGTGTATTTTCGGGGTTAATCTATTAAGGCCTTGGTTTAATTTGAGAACAGATAAGGATGGAGGGTTAATATCCAACAGCTTTGGATTTAGAGGTGGAGTCAGTGATTTTATAGAATGTGTGTTGTCTAAATATTGTTTTGTCAAAATCAGTTAATATAGGGGGCGCCCTTAGCTCAGTTGGTAGGGCGTCCCCCCCCATGGGCCTCGACCAGCAGCGGACCCGGGTTCGATTCCAGCCCGCGGTCGTTCTCTGCATGTCACTCCCCTCTCTGCCCCATTTCAACTCTGTCTCTACACTATCTGTAAAAAGCATAAAAAATGCCCCAAAAAATATCTTAAAAAAAAATTCAAAAATAAAATCAGTCAATATCTGCACGCATTCTGCTACCTGTCCGTATTACAGGTGTGGTTGCAATAAAACAATAAGAAATCTGGTATTAAGACACAGCCTAGGCTCTGTAAACGGGCATGTTGCTATAGCTACAGTGGGCCCCCTTTGTTTGTTTACATACCAGTTTACAGAGCCTATAGGCCTATAGTGTATTACCACCATATATTTTTTGTTTCAGCACACACACAGTACAGACAGGTAGCAGATCATGAGGAGATATTCACTGATTTTGACAAAACAAGTGATTTTGACAACAAGCGTTCTCCAGAATCACTGACTGCATCTTTTTGAGCCCTATACAAAGGCATTACGATCGTGTTGGCAGATACAGTACGCTACAAGGGGAGTATAGGGGAAAAAAGACAAAAAACGTCACCTTGTATGGGCCTATTTTTCGGGAGGCAAATCTTCTGAGAGAGGCCCTTGCTTTCATTAGAGAGCAGATTAGGACGTAAAGTCAATATCCCGAAGCTTTGGGATTTAAAGCCCTACTTACAAAGGCATTAAGATCCCCGGGAAGTGATAAAAAAAACATATGATTCCTCCTGCCTCTTTTGTTTGAGGAGAATAGAGCAAGAGTTGACTACTGTAATTACACAGGACCTCTAGGGGATGTTTCTATAAGGCCACCACCATTATATACACACACACACACACACACACACACACACACACACACACACACACACACACACACACACACACACACACACACACACACACACACACACACACCATTAAGCCTGCCGCAGTTGATTTGAATGAAACCGCTCGTTTATTTTCGATTGTACTTCAGCTAGTTGTCCTCATTGAGCGAGAGGGTTCATTTAGTCAATCTAATATACATTATGTACGAGACACTTCGACTGCCTTTGGCTTTGTACAAGTTTAAAACAGATTAGTGCAAATAAAAGGGGGGTGAGGGGTAGGGGGGGCTGTGGCGAAGTGGACAGGGTTCGATCCCCCGTCTCCCCGCCACATGTCGAAGTGTCCCTGAGCAAAGAGACACTGAACCCTAAAATGTCTCCTGATAGTTAGCTTGCACCCTGCGTGGTAGCTGCTGCTGCTATCGGTGTATGAATGTGTGCTCCAGTTGTAAGTCGCTTTGGATAAAAGCGTCTGCTAAATGACATGTAATGTAATGTAAAAGCACATATAGCAAGAGCTTGAACGCGTATTTAATTGTGGACCCTCTGATAAGGGGGTAAGTGTTGGGAGGTGGCTACAACTAGGAACAGTTGACAACCAGTAAACCAAAATGCCGTTTTTTTTTCAATAATAATATATTGTGGTATAAACGTATCATTCTGCGCTGATGTGGATTTCTGAGAGCTTAGAGGCTGTTTGTTATGCATTGTTTTGTCCGTCTTGATCCTGCTTTACAATCTGCATATTTGACAGAATGTCTAGACGAGCTAGATAAAGACTTTGTGTGTGTGTGTGTGTGTGTGTGTGTGTGTGTGTGTGAGTGTGCGTGTGTGCGTGCCTGTGTGTGTGTGTGTGTGTGTGTGTGTGTATTTATAAATCATAGAGGGAATCTGTATTATGTCATAAAGCAGATGGAAGGAAGCCCCTTTTTCTTGGGATTTCTGCAGCAGTCACCAGGAAAAGCCGAGAGTAAATCTGGTTGAATCTCTTGCCTTGGGAATGTCCTGAAGGCTTGCATAGCTTACCCATCTGTCATACTTCAAATCGCACTATGTTGGAGCGCACAAACTAGTCAATGCATTAAACTAAACATGATGGTTCTACAACATCAAACTCAATACTGAATTTAAAAGGTGCTACGAGGAACGTTTGAATATTTCTGAAACAGTCTGATTTTTCCTCTGATGATCATAAATTACATGTAACAGCAACCGAGACCATCAGTGCAAATAATTCTATTTTTATATTGTTTTTCTTAATGCCTTTGTCATGTCGGAAGCACATAAATGCTTATCAAACCTCCATGTTTTTGTTTAAATTCAGCATACACACTCAGCCGTCTGACTAACTGCTGTGTTGGGATGCACAGTGGGATTAATCCATATTAATCCGACATGACAACGGGGAACTCTCCACAATCAATATCTCTGATTGATTGCTGTCCAACTTGTATAGTGCCAGGGCTCACAGCCTTGGAGAGTGACAACCAACACATACACAAACAAACGTTTAGCTATGTTTCATAATGGAGTCTCTGCACAAATAGTAGAATGTGTCAATGTAAAAGCAGACATTTCTTTTTAATGATGATTTTGTTTGGCATTTTCAAGCTTTATTAGATAGTACAGAGTTGAAATGGGGAGACAGAGAGAGAGACAGAGAGGGGGGGTGACCTGCAGTAAAGGTCCACGGTCGGATTTGAACCCGCGACCACTGCAATGAAGGCCAGAGCCAATATGGTACGCGCTCTATCCACTACGCCACCAGAGCGCCCCTATATTTACACTGTAAGCAATTGCTGTTAATTTACGGCCAAATTTGAACAGTAATTTACTGTATTCATGTATTACGGTTCTTTACTGTACTTAGCAATGCATTGTGGGAAGGTACATTTGAAAAGACAGCTCAGAAGCCCTTAACAGTATGATAATGTTTTAAATTACAGTATACTACAGTATTTTTTGGAAAATGGGCGGGCAACGGCCTTTTTCAGGAACATTAGTTTGAAATGAGCCATTCCAGATAGGACAAACTTCGAAGGACATGTGCTACGCATCAACAAAAAGTCCAGCATTAGGTCTACTCTGCATTGATCGAGTTGAGCGTCTACAAATTTTAAGGTAATATGTTTCTGATCAATTATTTACTCTTAAAATGTGGCTTTAGATAATGTTTGAAATTAAACTAATGCTCAGCAGCCTGTCTATCAAGTGAGTATGTGATTTTAGAATATTGTTTACCAGTGAGGATGAGTTAACTAGCTCAAACATTTATACTTAAGCGCATGTTAGAGTCCATGTATGTTCAAACCTAAGAGTGTTGAGCATTAGTGAGTCTTAGAGTCTTAGTCTTTAGAGTAGTAGCCTACTGGTTGTTTTTAGCTAGTGGATAGCCTTTAGCTCCTTGTTAAGAGCTGATGCAGTGGAGCTGATTATCATATCATATCATGCCACCTATACATTTGAATTGAAGCCTAATATATCAACTGTTTCAAGTGTAATACATTGTCAATTTTGAACCCATAAAATAGTTAATTTTTTACAGTCAGTGTCTAATCTTTGACTATTCTGATTTCAGCTGCTTCAATGGTATAGCCTTAATCTGGAGAGAGGCACAAAGGCCATCCGGGGAACAGTTCCCTCCAAGAAGACATGGTGTGGGGGTCCAGAAGAAGTCAGCTACAGTCAATACACATGTATCAGGTCAGTGCATTCTCTCTCATCTCTCCCTCTCTCTTACTACTACACTTTTGATTGAGTGATGAAGCAACATTTAGTCACAACAGACTTTTTCAGCATGGACTCAGAGTTGTTTCTGTACATTCCCAATTCTAGATATATTTTGACAATTTTTTTGTTGCTGTTTTACAGTCTCAACACTGGATCAAATCAAGATGGAGGAGCAATGACAGCAAGGTGATGGTCATCTCTACCCGACCCAGAAGACTCCTCTCAGATACCAGCAGTCTACAAACACCCAGACTCTTTCTGGAGCTAAGAATGCTCCTATCTCACAAGACTCTTTAAGAGGTAAAAGACAAGCCTACCTCAAAGGATTATTTTAAAAGGTAAACCACAAGGCTTCCATGAGTTTCCCAAATTATTATATAGATGTTTAACAGAGAATGCATTGCATTAAATAAAGCAAAATTGTATAGCTGTATTTGTTAATACTGCCCTTAATAAAAGTCTGTTTGATTCACAATATTTTAAGTTGTTTACTGCTTATTTTGCATCACTTCAATATTAATGTATGATATGCATATGTCTTTAGGCCACAGAACAAAACATGTGTAATGTTAGAAGTTTGATATTTTAATTTGCTACATTGAGTTATTGTATTACATTACATCTGTCTAAAGTAAATATTTATCAGTTATCTACTTGCAACCATCTAATCAGAATGTTAATTTATTTTCAAACAGAGAAATACTGCATTTCACTTTTACTTTGAAAAACTGTAAAATATTCAACAGTAAGAATACTGTAGAATTAACAGTAACTTGCTGGCGTCTCTGCTGCCAGTATCTTACTGTAAATTAAAAAATACAGAAATATACTGTTTTTTCGATTACAGTAAAATACTGTAAATTAATTTAACAGTAAGGGTACTGTAAAATAACAGTAACTTGCTGGCGTCTCTGCTGCCAGCATTTTACTGTTATTTTACAGATAAATTATTTACAGTGTAGATTTTTAAGG
Source organism: Ammodytes marinus (assembly GCF_949987685.1). Classification (NCBI taxonomy): domain Eukaryota; kingdom Metazoa; phylum Chordata; class Actinopteri; order Uranoscopiformes; family Ammodytidae; genus Ammodytes; species Ammodytes marinus. The sequence goes on from NC_137218.1 coordinate 4,258,601, forward strand.
ACGCATTAATAGTTAGATATTGCCTTAAGTAAAATCAATTGTAATACAACACATGATTGTTTAAATACAGTATAGTAATCAACTGGCAAGGTTTCACGATGTTATCTATAAGTTAAAAATGTTCCACCATTCACCTACAGTGTCTCTCTGTATTATCACAAAGTTCCTTTAGACTCAAGGGAATGTTCGCTGTGCTTGACAATCTTTCATTTTCTGATTCCCTGCACCCTGGCACTGCAGATCGCATGATAGCTTTCCCCTGGTTTAACTCATCCCCAAGGTTGAAACACACACACACACACACACACACACACACACACACACACACACACACACACACACACACACACACACACACACCTCCTCCAATATAGCATTTCAGTGGCCTCCTATAGGTCTCAATCCGACACCTGTCACATCGGTTTCCCTGGCCTGGCGAGGTGATAAGAAGCAGGGCATATTTTTATCTGTTTCTCCAATGTCCATCGCCCACCCATCACACACACACACACACACACACACACACACACACACACACACACACACACACACACACACACACACACACACGCCCCGAACAAAAACAAAACAAAGGGAACCCAATACCGCTACACTGCAGCTATCAAAAGCTATCAATCAACAGAGGCTCAAGGCAGAAATTGAGAGCTGGTCTAATAGCGTGATACATTTGCTACATCCCCTACAGTTCAATTTGTTTGGCAGCTTTTGGGACAATGCGGACGGGTTTTTTGGTGTGCAAACAGACATGGTACCAATCACTCCCGTCCCATTCAACTGGCAAAGCATGAAATGATTATACCGTGTGTGTGTGTGTGTGTGTGTGTGTGTGTGTGTGTGTGTGTGTGTGTGTGTGTGTGTGTGTGTGTGTGTGTGTGTGTGTGAGAGATATTCTGGGCGAATTGTGTTTGCAGACAAATAATGCTGGTTGAGATTTCAGCAGAGATAAATTGGGAGCCACTCCATTTGTCCTTTTTGCAAAGCTATCTGTTGAGAGCTGATAGGTGTGTGTGTGTCTGTGTGTGTGTGTGTGTGTGTGTGTGTGTGTGTGTGTGTGTGTGTGTGTGTGTGTGTGTGTGTGTGTGTGTGTGTGTGTGTGGGGGGGGGGGGGTAGCTGTACTCAACACTTTGCCCAGTCAGAATGAGGCATTGACAGAGAAAATGTGATAGTGTGACTGTGTGGCTATATAGTCTGTCACAGCAATCTGCTTAACCAATCAAATGAATGCTCTTGAACCAAAGCAAGCATAAGAGTACAAATAATGCATTTGAATGTTCAACAATGTTCTTAAAGGTACTGTGTCTATTTATTTTTTATTTTTTTAACCTTTATTTCTACAGGTAAATCCCATTGAGTCCGAAGACTCTTTTTCAAGGGAGACCTGTTTTCCTTTCCCACGTTACCATTCACACACACATTCATACACCGATAGCAGGCTAACTATCGACATTCACACGAGGCAAGGTGGGTGAAGTGTCTTGCCCAAGGACACAACAACTATGACACAGGTGGCAGGGCGGGGATCAAACCTCCAACCCTTTGATCATCGGCCGACCCGCTCTACCAACTGAGCCACAGTCGCCCTATAGGGGATGTATAGGGGATTAACATTGTTCTTGTTTATACAGTAGCACAGAACAGACAAACTTAATGGCCTTGGGGCGCCCTGGTGGAAATGCACCTGTTGGAGGATGAAGAAGAAGAAGTACTATAGAATAAATAACTAAACACATATTCACCTCATCACTTGATATTGTGGAAAGACTTGAGGCAGTGGTGGATGATGCCATCTTTAGTAACTATAGCTTCTTGTCCTTGAAGGCCACCGTAGCTTCTGTTTTTCTCCAAACATCAGCAATGTCGTGTTTCACTCTAGATTTTTGCCCAATAGTTCCAACCAAAATAAACATTTATTACACACTGCACCTTTAAAAAAAAACATACAGTAAGTTGAACTGTTGTGTTTTATTTTGACTGACCATATAAGTGTTTGACCTGGGGCTGCCCTTAGCTCAGTTGGTAGGGCGTCCCCCCACCCCCCCCCCCCCCCCGGGCCGGGCCCAGCAGCAGACCCGGGTTCGATTCCCGCCCGTGGTCGTTCTCTGCATGTAACTCCCCTCTCTGCCCCATTTCACCTATGTCTCTCTGCACTATCAATAAAGCATAAAAATGCCCAAAAAAAAAAAGAAAAAAAAAAGTGTTTGACCAGTGCTATGAAAAATGACAGTACAATAACCAGCTAGCGTGTAAGCCTGTACTTTCTCATGTTCTGCCCATTACTTTGCCTGTTTCCCAGCAACCTGTGTCAACGGCTCAAACCAATTTGAATGTAAGATCCCAACACGCCTCCTCTACTCCACTCTCTCCCCGTCTAAAGGGGCTTATTTTGGGCAGAGAGTTTGTGACATGTATGGCTACCTCCATGGAGAACTGCCTGCCAGCAATCTCGCATCTCGTGCACATACACACGCACACACACACGTTGACACAGACACACACACATACACACAGACGCATGTGACATGTACGCACGCACACACACACACACACACACACACACACACACACACACACACACACACACACACACACACACACACACACACACACACACACACACACACACACACACAATGTCCTTGAAATGCACT
>NC_137218.1:4273770-4276270 GCF_949987685.1 Ammodytes marinus
AAAAAGCTACACCCTATTGCTTTAAATATAGACTACTAAGGCATTAATTTTTTTTTTACACCTTTAACATCATTTTGGATTAAAACGTCCGAGTACTGAGGGGCATACAAACCTACACTGTGTCATGAGATCAGCACTGTGGCTGTACAGCAAATCTCTTCCTACAAGGTTCTATTATTAAAATACAGACCCTTGATCCTGTGTGTGTGTGTGTGTGTGTGTGTGTGTGTGTGTGTGTGTGTGTGTGTGTGTGTGCGTGTGTGCGTCTGTGTGTGCGTCTGTGTGTGTGTGTGTGTGTGTGTGTGTGTGTGTGCGTGTGTGTGTGTGTGTGCGTGTGTGTTTGTGTGTGATCTGGATGAGTGAGTCAGCTAACTGTGTGACCTCGCCAGATACCCAGATGACTATCTGTAGCTCTGTTGAATATCAAAGCAGTGCAGCGCAGCATGTAACTCTGTTTGAAGACATGCACACAACCTTATGAAATCGGCCAAAAACAGACAGTTATGCACCATGGAAGGTTTGGAGCCCATGAATGACAATGAGATGAGGTGTTTGTGAGGGTAGCCATGGCAATTTTATGGATATTTTCGGACTTAAAGGCCTACTTCACCGGTTTGAATATGAAGGTGTATTGAATTCTGAGATCCTATGTAGTATAAATGTGCAATTTTTTTTTAAATTGGTTCATCCTAGCCTGAGAAAAGGCAGAAAGAGTGTTTTTTTTAACCCTATATTAATCTTACTGTGACATCACAGTAAGATAAATATAGGGTTAAAAAAAAACTCTTTCTGCCTTTTCTCAGGCTAGGATGAACCAATTTAAAAAATGTTTGCACATTTATACTACATAGGATCTCAGAATTCAATACACCTTCATATTCAAACCGGTGAAGTAGGCCTTTAAACCTGCAGTGTGTAGAATTTTGGGTTTCATTTCCTAGCAGATTTTGTAGAAAGTAATTATAATATCCATAAGTACGTTTAATTTAGTGCATAATAGATGAAATTTATTTTTAGATATTTTTTTTTCCCTTAGAAAGGGTCTCATATATGTCCATATTTCTCCATACCTTGGACCAAGGCCTACTGGCCGCCATGTTGAAAGTGTCATAGTTGGAATGTCATCAGGTGCATTGTTTAAAATGTAGAATTGTTCTTGTCCTTGAAGGCCACTGTAGCTTCTGTTATTATTCAAAAGGGGTGGGGTTACCCAGGGAGCGTTGCATTCTAGAACTTTGTAGAACTTTCTTGATGATGTCACATTACACACTGCACCTTTAAAGTGGGAATCGGAAGGGAACAATGTGTTTTCAAGCACTTCTACATTTGGAGATGTTCAGATACATTGCTATGTATGTTTAGTTGTTTTCGCTTTGCATTTGTTTGACTCAACATCATCGCAAATGAGATGATGTCACCCCTCCGTTGAAAAACAACTTCTTTCATACTAGTTGTATAAAGAAAAAGGTCCAACATATTACCTATGCACAATCATTCTTAGCACTATTCTGAAGGTTATAAGAGAAGGATTTTGTAGATTGTCACATTTATGATGCATTTTCTTCATAACAAATTAAGATAAACTAAAATACCCATACATATATTTTTATTTAATTAGAAAATGAAAAATGGCTGTATCCAAAACCTGTTTCAAAGACTTTGAAAACTAATGAAATAAATACTGTACATACTGTAGGGCGGCAGTGGCGAAGTGGGTAGGGAGATCGCCTCTGGAGTGCAGGGTCAGAGGTTCGATCCCCCGTCTCCCCGCCACATGTCCAAGTGTCCCTGAGCAAAGGGACACTGAACCCCACATTGCTCCCGATGGTTCAGAGAGCGCCTTGCATGGCAGCTACTGCCATCGGTGTATGAGTGTGTGTATGAATGGGTGAATGTGGTAAGATATGTAAAGCGCTTTGGGGCTGAGAAAATCGGCTAGAAAGCGCTATATAAGTCAAGTCCATTTACCATTTACATCTATGAGTGAAAATTGTACCCAATTCACCTGTAGTATATAGCCTTAAGAAATGTGTCTTCTGCAATAATTCTGCTTGGTTTAAATCATAATTGTGCTTTGAACAGGTTAAGACAATAGCCCATGAGCATTTATCTCGCTCCACTATTAATTCAAAATGTCAACTACACATACACAATACACTGGAGCTTATAACTCAATGGGCAGATTGCTATAAATAATGGTTTAGACAGTAGACAGGCAGACAAGGGCCAGCACTGACACACACACACACAGACAGACAGACAGACAGACAGACAGACAGACAGACAGACAGACAGACAGACACACACACACACACACACACACACACACACCTTCACTTCATGTCATTCATTTGAACATGTATTACATTAGAACACCAACTTAGACTTAATAGACACGATCCAATTAACGGTGTAGAATGAACCATAATGGCGACCAAAAGGATATCTCATCCATGCAGGAAAAAGGGCTCATAATGAATGAATAGGGCATGTGTCAATC
>NC_137218.1:4283770-4286270 GCF_949987685.1 Ammodytes marinus
CAATACACAAACATAATCTACTTGTAAAACTTTTTTTTAAATGATTTTTTCCATTTCTGAAAATGTTCTTTCAAATATGTGATTAAACCTGCAGTGTGTAGAATTGTGGGTTTTATTTCCTAGCAGATTTTGTAGAAAGTAATTATAATATCCATTTAATTTAGTGCATACTAGCTGAAAAAAATGTTTTTAATTATTTTTTTTTCCCTAAGAAAGGGTCTCATATATGTCCATATTTCTGCATATTTTGGACCACGGCCTAGTGCCGCCATCTTGAAAGTGTCATAGTTGGAATGTCATCAGGTGCATTGTTTAAAATGTAGAATTGTTCTTGTCCTTGAAGGCCACTGTAGCTTTTGTTATTATTCAAAAGGGTTGGGGTTACCCAGGGAGCGTTGCATTCTAGAACTTTGTAGAACTTTCTTGATGATGTCATATTACACACTGCACCTTTAAGAGAACATAATACTCTTATCTAGCACATGCCCACATACAGATCCCATCAGATCTGTCCCGCTATGCTCCATGCATAGGCAAACATAATGCGTTTGCAAACATAAAGCCTATATGTTACATCAGACAGTCATGCAGAGTTCATAGAAAGCAGCAGTTATATAATATCTCATGATTCAGTGTTGACACCGGCTGTGTAACAGGGATGTGAGGAATGTACGGATGAACCCCGGAGGGCTGCAGCACAGGACAACATCACACATTGTTTTCTTTTCTTTTCTTCAGTGTGGGGTCTAAAGGGTATTACTTGATTTTCTCTGGGAAAGAAAATAGACAGAAAACAGGTCCTGTTGTTTACTGGGTTAATAAAAACGTCTGTGTGTGTGTGTGTGTGTGTGTGTGTGTGTGTCTGTCTCTCTCTCTCTCTCTCTCTCTCTCTCTCTCTCTCTCTCTATCTCTCTCTCTCTCTCTCTCTCTCTCTCTCTCTCTCTTTAAACAATGAGAAGCAGCTTTCAGTTTTTATGCTCCTCATATCTGGAACACACTCCCAGAAAACTTGAGGTCTGCTGCAACTCTCAGCTTCTTTTAAATCTATTAAAGTAACTTAACTTAAAGCTGGGGTGGAGGATTTGGGGAGAAAATAGCAGTTGGGGATAGAGATTCGAATCCAAATACCTCAACCGCTCCACTTGTTCTCTTTGGTCCCTCCCCTATGGTCCCTCCCTGACACGCTCTACACCAACAACGTCGGTGCCATGGTGAATGGACAGTCCCAACAGCCAATAAGAACAGAGAATCAGAGCCTCACTCTGATTGGTCAAAGTGTACAGCTCATGTTAACTTTGACCAATCAGAAATCATATACCCCAGCTTTAACTTAAATATGTTTGCATTCGCTTCATTGATTGTTCCTCGTTCCACCTTTGACGGAGACATAGAATCATAGTATATCTCGGATTTTGAAGAAGTTTAACATTTTATTTATTATTATTATTATCATGTTTGATTTTGCTTGAATACTGCCATAACTACACAACTACAGACAAACACGAATGGATATAAATGGACAGAGATGAAAGGAAAGAGGGAGGGATAGAGAGGGAGAGAGAGGGAGAGGGAGGATAGATGGATGGATGGATGACTGGTTGAGTGAATGCATAGATGGATAGACAGATGGATAGGGCTAGGAGTTGATTAAATAACTACATGGTAGGCTACACTTAACCAAACAAATGTATACAATACAGACACATAATTAAATTACAAATTAAATATATATTACAATTAAACCATACACAGACAGAAAAACAGCTAAATGAAGGGACATACACAATATACAGTATATAATTCAGTTTATTTAATAAGGGGACAGTGCAAATTAATAAAATACTTGCTCTGGTGTGTAGATCACAGGTTGCTAAGGGTATAGAGAAAGACGGATGGATATAAATGGACAGAGATGAAAGGAAAGAGGGAGGGAGAGAGGGAGAGGGAGGATAGATGGATGGATGGATGACTGATTGATTGAATGCATATATAGATGGATAGACATATGGGGGCTAGGAGTTGATTACATAAATACATGGTAGGCTACACTTAACAATACCAATATATACAGTTGAGACAACACATATAATTACAAATTAAATACAAATGTAAATTAAATACACATTAGTAAATACAAAGACAGAAACACTGAAAAATGAAGGTATAGTATATACATGTATAGTATATACTTGTTCTGGTGTCTAGATCACACATGTTGCCAAGGGTACAGCAAAAGACGAATGGATATAAATGGACATAGATGAAAGGAAAGAGGGAGGGAGGGAGGGAGGAAGGGATGGAGGGATGGATGGATGGATCACTGGTTGAGTGAATGCATGCAGGGGTTAGGGGTGGGGGCTGGAGGGAGGTATGCTACATATTGGCATCGACCCGTGGGAGGGCCCATCAAAGACAGGTTGACATTTATGGCTGTCGCTGACAGAGCTGGCCTGCTATGCCCTCAAACAGCACGCACTGAAAAGGCCCTGACGTGTGTGTG
>NC_137218.1:4298770-4321270 GCF_949987685.1 Ammodytes marinus
CTCCCGATAGTTAGCTTGCACCTTGCGTGGTAGCTGCTGCTGCTATCGGTGTACGAATGTGTGTGTGATTGGGTGAATGTGTACAAAACAATGTAAAGCGCTTTGGGTCTGTGAAAAACCAGGGAGAAGCGCTATATAAGTGGAGTCCATTTACTCTTAAATCATGACAAAGCAGTAGGACCAAAGCCCATAATTGCTCTGAGTATAATGTATATATATATATTTATACTGATCCAATGTAATCCGTCTAATCTCTGCTAAAGCCATGTCAGCAGCATGTCAATGGGCTGAGGTCGGCATGTGCCTGGCATGTTGAATGGCAACTGTGTGTGTGTGTGTGTGTGTGTGTGTGTGTGTGTGTGTGTGTGTGTGTGTGTGTGTGTGTGTGTGTGTATATGTGTGGTTAAAAATGCATCACTGTAGCATGTGCCCACACACACACACACATTGATGGATGCATGAATGTCGTTCTTGTACACACCTCCAAAGCACGCCAATAAATAATAAAGAATGCCACGTGGCAGTGTCAGAGTGTGAGGGATAGAGAGTGGGAGTCTGTGTGTGTGTGTGTGTGTGTGTGTATGTGTGTGTGTGTGTGTGTGTGTGTGTTCGTGAGAGAGAGAGAGAGAGAGACATAAAGAAATAGAGCGATCTTGTTAATACACCTCCACACACACACAGACACTTAATGGCTGCCTGTGCCAACCCAGTTTCTGCCATCACACACTAACTAAAGCATGTGACAAGAGCGATGGCTTTATAAGTGTCTCTGTTGTGTGTAGATAGGTAGAATAATAAAACGGTGTGGGCATGAAGATGTCATTCAAAAACAATGAATAGCTTCTTATTATTTTCTTATTTCTTCATTTATATTCGCCTGTGTGTTAGATTGGAGAACCCAGAGCCATTTTATGTAATGAGACCAATTTGTACTAAATGTTTATTGGATCGGTAAGTAGTATTCTGAGCTAATTTCCCCCCAGTTCAATAGTCTTTGCAAGTCGGGCAAATGGATGTGGAATATGAATGAAGATGCTATCGCTAATGCTAACTCTATTCAATATACAGTACTCCCAGCCACTGCTAGAATAATTGTGGCTAGGCAATGATGCTTCATAATTAATATGGAACCGAGCACATGTGCAACCTTCAACACAGGGCTATAGGGGATATGCTGGCCAATCACACACATGCAGGAAATGTTATGTTATTTAATGTTAAAGAAATACTTCACCCATACGGAATCGGCGTTCTATCATTATAATATCGCTATTATAATATAATGAATGAGGTTTTTCTTCAATCAGTCTTTCCTCAGTCTTCCCTTGGCCCAACTGTCCTGTTAATCCTAACCCTACATTTTTACTAGTGTGATGTCACACTAGTAAAATGTAGGGTGAGACAGTGAGTGAGCACAATTATACAGGATCTCAGAGTTCAATATACCTTCATATTCCCACCGGTGAAGTAGGTCTTTAAGGCACTTTTTGAATGATTATTATGGACCTGTTGCCTAGTAGCTCACATTTTATCACATGGATAGCAAGTTCCTTATTGTGAAAGGGAAGATAATTAAGAGGATATCAGGACTAGAATCAACATTCCTACATGTTGTGAATGCAATTATGGCTTATTAAGTCGTTGTTCATAGATGCAAGATGGTAAACCATAAAAAAAAAATAAAGAAAATTAAATTCCATTATTGGACAGTTTTCATATCTGTTTGAGGAAAATATGTTGCAGTGTTGTTACAGCCAAAATAATTGGAACAGTATGACATTGTGTGTTTTATCACTTGAAAAGATGAGATCCTAGCCAATAGCAAGACACCGTTTGCTAAAGGAATTGATGCAGCCAAGCCTTGGCCGTGAATAACATTTATTTTGTTTTGTTTTGTTTTTAAAGACAAATCAGGTGTAGCCAAAAAAAAATTAGTCCAACCATAACACAATGGTGATAATGAGGGAGGGGTGCACTGAAGTGTGTGGACACTAGAACATATGGTTTGCTCAGTTAAGAGGATGGTGAGAAAGACAGCAAGGAGAAATCCAACAACTAGATTATTCACAATGTTTAAAGATTAAAAAAAAAATATATATATTAATCATCTTGTCTTTAGAGAAAAGTGTGGGCGCTACGTGAACGTTCTTCCTTTTCATTGCATTTGTTGGTGGGCTACACCGTGTCCAACTGCTACGATGTCACCATAGTTGCATAGCTGCAGTGGCTAGCCTATCTCCATCGGGCATAAAGTCTACCAAGTAAGGGTACTGTCATCAGTGGAAACGCAAGCCAGATCTCAGGTTACCGTTCCATTCAAACCATACCAAACCAAACTGAACCATACTACTCAGTGGTAGCAAAGCCTACCTCTCCAAGCAGTCCTTAAAAATGACATTGCTTTCTTGAAGATTTTGTGTATGGATCGATAGGTTACTTTTTCTACTCAACCGCCCCACAATGCATTGCAACTTTTCAAACGACACAGAAGGTTTTATGTATACTTCAGTGCAAAAGATCCGACAAACCTCACGTACACAATGGATGGTTAAGTAGACAGTATGGAGTGTATACATGTTGAGTATGTAGGGAAGGAGGACGTTAGTAGGCCTTTTCCAACACAGCCATTGCTTTAGACACAGCTTCTGAGGTCACTATTGCATTCAAGGACTTCTAACTTGGAAGCTGCTTACTAGTCCACTCAGGTTTCTCTTGGATAAGGTGCTATAAGGTTTGCATCAACATGTCACCAGTTTGAAAATCAACCATCCGGACATTTCAGCGCTAGAGTGGCTATGTTCTACAAAGCTAAAAAAATCTCTCCGGACACAACGCATGATTTCTCACAACTTGCCAAGCGACACCAAAAAAAGACTAAAATGATACTCTAGCTATCCCATATGAATTTCTCTTCCAAAACGAAAAATCCTAAATCCTTCATTCAACCCCCCTAAGTGTGGAGCAAGCTGTCACGAGCCATCTCTACTGGTGAAAAAAAAAAATAAAAAATCTGCAGAAGTTCAAAGATTGTAGTAAGTATTCTTTCAAACGCATCAAACAGCTCTGTAAAAGCAAGTGGCAGGCAGACAGTGGGGATGAAATAAATTTAAAAAATAATGGAGGAAGTGGAAGGCATTCACGCGCATCATTTGGCAAGATGACAGCTCCATAGTAAAGGGAATTGGCATCACTGGTTTTTTTTTAGCTTTAGAGCGTTTTTCCCATAGCCCAATGTTAATGCTGCTAGCTACTCACCCTGCGTTCCAATCCCCATACATCCATACTATTTAGTATGCCAGAAAAAAAGATTTAGGATTGTCCCTATACAATGCAGGTCAATTGTAGTATGCTGAACATACATAAACGCCCCACTAACTTCAATAGCATTTTGGAGTATTCGTATTTATTCTTGACACAATGAAAACAAATCTTCCTTATCTGTTTTTTTTTCTCTCCTGTGGCCCTTAAAACTCTGCTGTACTTAAGTATGTAGTGTAGTAAAAAGAAAAGAGTATGTGATTTGGAACGCGGCGACAGCCAAGTAATTGCCAAAGCCGAACCACCATTTCAGCCCCTGTAGAGAAGTGGCTTGTCAATAAACCAACTTTGAATATCCAATGGCGTCCATATTGGATATAAAGGGGGGCACTGTTGATGGTGGGTGGCAGCAATAACTAAAACTAATTCAAGTTTCAAATGCGTAAATACATTGCTCAATTTGAAAATTCAACAGGCGGCGAGAAAAGAAAGAAAAGCCCTCACACACACTTAGCTCTACAGATGATTTTGACATTTTTTTTTTTTTTCGATTTTAATTTAGAAGAGATTGGCGGTTTGTGAATTGTATTACAAACTGCTCGCACATGAACAAGGTTTGGCAAGCACGGAGGGAGAGAAAAAAAGATGTTGGATTTTTCTTGGTGTGTGTGTGTGTGTGTGTGTTTGTGTGTGTGTGTGTGTGTGTGTGTGTGTGTGTGTGTGTGTGTGTGTGTGTGTGTGTGTGTGTGTGTGTGTGTGTGTGTGTGTGTGTGTGTGTGTGTGTGCGGAAAAATCCAAACTATCTGTCTCTGTGGAGGAGCATCATTTGTTGGATTGCGGGCCCTTGCGTTCTCAAACTAATGTCTAGTTCAAATGAGGTCAGCACACTTCATATCAATGCTTCTGACGTTTCACATAGAATAAATTGTTTTAAGGAGATACTATCCCTGCGTTCCAAATCACATACTCTTCCTTTTTACTACACTACATACTAAAGTACAGAAGAGTTTAAGGGCCACAGACAGGAGAGAAAAAAAATCAGATAAGGAAGATTTTTTTTCATTATGTCGAGAAACGTCAAGAATAAAGACGAATACTGCAAAATGCTATTGAAGTTAGTGGGGGATTTGCTGTATGTATTTTCAGCACACTACAATTGACGTGCATGTATCGGGACATCCTAAATATTTTTCTGGCATACTAAATAGTAAGGGAAGTATGGGGATTGAAACTCAAGGATTATGTAGAAAAAGCAATGCATCTGTTTAAAGCTATAGTGAGTAACTCCTGTCGACCGCATAATAAATTGTGAGTGATAATAGCGACACTGTCTACATGAGGTAAAGCCTTCAGTGATGGCACATGGATTTTATACCTTCTTCTGTATGTCCAGGTTCTTTTTTCTCTCCTGTGGCCCTTAAAACTCTGCTGTACTTAAGTATGTAGTGTAGTAAAAAGAAAAAAGTATGTGATTTTGTTTGAGGAGATGCTATCCCTGCGTTCCAAATCACATACTCTTCCTTTTTACTACACTACATACTTAAGTACAGAAGAGTTCTAGGGCCACAGGAGAGAAAAAAAATCAGATAAGGAAGATTTTTTTTTCATTATGTCGAGAAATGTCAAGAATAAAGACGAATACTGCAAAATATTTTTTTCTTAGCAGCAGAATCAACAACTGAAGCATTTCTTGGGCTCTTCTTGGGATTTTTCTGAGCTCCTGCACCAGTGTAAGGGGGGGGGGGGGGACACTGCCATACTGAGAACCACAGAGAGAGTTTTGTAGGGAGCTGATAGGCTTAATCAACAACTCATTTGATAATGGCTTGAATGTAACCAACATTCATTTATATGAAAAAAAGTTACGCGCTGTAGCTTTAAAAGAATATAATTGATGGTGTACATCATGTATAGTGTTGTATAGCGAAAGGGGTCACACACGTTCAGTGAAAATGTGCTTCATATTTCTGTGCCTTTGTTGTTTGTTCAGAGCTCCGACAATGTTCACACATACACTCAGACTCTATTCAGAAGGCTATTTCAGGTAAGCAGGCCAGCGCAAACAACTTCGTAATGCTTTTACGTGTTGACAATAATGGTAGAATTATGTGACAGACATTTTCCCCGTGTGCCATTATCACATATCACACATCCGAGAATTGTTCCGCGGTGAATAAAAAAACACACATACGCTATACAACAGAACAGCAAGAGTAGCTGATGGTGTGTGTCGACCAATATTGGCCCCAGTGGTTCTAGTAATGTGTGTGTAGGGTGAAACATAACATGAGAGTGTGTGTGTGTGTGTGTGTGTGTGTGTGTGTGTGTGTGTGTGTGTGTGTGTGTGTGAGTGTGTGTGTGTGCGCGTGTGTTTGTGTGTGTGTGCGCGCGTGTGTGTGTGTGAGTGAGAGAGAGCGAGAGAGAGAGTGTGTGAGTGAGTGGTGTATGTTTCTCTGTGTGTGTGTGTGTGTGTGTGTGTGTGTGTGTGTGTGTGTGTGTGTGTGTGTGTGTGTGTGTGCGTGCGCGAGTGTGCATGTGTGTGTGTGTGTGTGTCTCTCCCTCTCTCTCTCTCTCTCTAATACTCGTGTATTCCCACTCCCATTTTGTGGCTCATTGGTTGGCATATTGCATCTCAGGCAAAATCAAAATTACAGCGACTGATCCAGCCACTAGCCTGTTCCATTTCAGTGCTGGGGGCAGCTGTGTCTACTTGAGAATAGATGCGGTTTTTCTTCAGACCTATAAATCAAAATGACAAAACATAATATATACAGGTGAAAAACAAGATCACACACACACGCACGCACGCACACACACATACGCACACACACACACACACACACACACACACACACTGAAATATGAGCATGCCGATAAAATGCTACATACCGCTGACATAGGCAGAAAGAAAGAGGGTCTCATATTGTTTTCTTCTAGTGTACGTGTGTGTGTGTGTGTGCGTGTGTGTGTGTGTGTGTGTGTGTGTGTGTGTGTGTGTGTGTGTGTGTGTGTGTGTGTGTGTGTGTGTGTGTGTGTGTGTGTGTGTGTGTGTGTGCGTGCGTGCGCGCGTGCTTGTGTGTGTGTGTGACGAATCCCAGCAATTAATGGCTGTTTGCATTGAACATGACATGTGCTAGAAGGGGGCAGGCCAAATCCTACAATAACTAGATGAAGAGCTTGACCTCTGGCTGTCATTTTTTGGAAAGCTTAGCCCAATGAGCGTTGTGTGAGTCAATGTATTCTGTATTCATCCATTGCGACAATTTGGACCTGTGGCAATATTCTTTTTTTTTGGGGCATTTTCAAGCTTTATTTGACAGTACAGAGTTGAAATGGGGAGACAGAGAGAGGGGGGATGACCTGCAGTAAAGGTCCACGGGTCGGATTTGAACCCACGACCACTGCAACGAAGGCCTGAGCCAATATGGTACACGCTCTATCCACTACGCCACCGGAGCGCCCACAGTGGCAATATTCTTGATGTTAAGTCAACGACCGCTGCATCCGTGCTGTAGTTCTTAAATTCTGAGAGGAGAAATTGATTGTGTTTTTGTTTGGGATGCACAAACACCATAAGCTTTTTGCTCTTCTGGGCTCATCAGCAAACACGTTCTGAGTGCTGCCGTATACACTTGGTTGTGTGTGTGTGTGTGTGTGTGTGTGTGTGTGTGTGTGTGCGTGTGTGTGTGTCTGCCGTATACACACTCCAAAGTCAATTATTCAAATCAGTCGTTTCTTAAGAAGACCCCCGTCCCTGCTTTTGATTTATCCTGGTATCACAGCAGCCCTCTCCCTTGGTCATTTATCAGCTAAATGGCTTTTTGAATCCATACTCTAAAGTTCATTACTGCGATTAAAGATTTATTCACTCGTAGTTATAGATAATTCATCTGAGGCCTATTAAAATGCCTTTTTTTTTTTCGTCGCTGGCGCTTGTATTTTTTTTCTAGAAAGGGAAATGGGAGATGTACAAACCAAGTGTTAGACACAGCCGTTATTTCAATCTGTTTCTGACGGACAGAGGGTTCAAAAATCACAGCGGGGGTGCGTCCCAATTTGACACATCTGCCCTTTATTGAAGATCAGAGGGCTACAGCGCTACTTGAACTTTTACAGCCTTAGAACTTATTCTCAAGCGTCTCAAACATTTAAGCTATTATTAAGAGGATGTCTTCATCAGTGGAGCTTTTATAGGGAGAAGAATCACACAATTAAATGGGCGTGACAGAGATACTAGAGTTAGGGTTGCAGAATTAATTGTAAAAAAAAAAAAAATGGTGATCTTGATTCATGTATCTATATCTATGCAATCAAATTTCTATATAATGGGTTCCTCTCGATCATATTCCTCTATGCATTAACGTTATATCTTATTATACAGCAGTTGGTTCTGACCGAGTAATTTGATTGGACGAGAGACATTCCATGGGCGCTGCAGGAGCGCTGATATAAGAGTCCAACATCAGCTGGACTGTTCACCAACCTGACAAAATCACTCCGCTCACTTACAAGCTTCACCCTTCAGCGCTGCCTGCGGCCTCGTACCTACGACCGAATCACAGCAGCGCTGATATAGAGCGACACCATTGCTCCCTCTCATGTGATATTGCTTAAATATTCCAAAGCTGTTACTTTATTGTTATTTCCATGTACAGTATTTAATTTTGTATACAGTGCTTGAAAAAAAAAACCTGCCATATCTCGCCCTAAGAAGTCAGTAGATTATAAACTTAAAGCTGGGGTATGTGATTTCTGATTGGTCAAAATTAACATGAGCTGTACACTTTGACCAATCAGAGTGCGGCTCTGATTCTCTGTTTTTATTGGCTGTTGGGACCGTCCATTCACTTTGGCACGACTTTGTTGGTGTAGAGCGTGTCAGGGAGGGACCATAGGGGAGGGACCAAAGAGAACAAGCGGAGCGGTTGAGGTATTTGGATTCGAATCTCTATCCCCAACTGCCATTTTCTCCCCAAATCCTCCACCCCAGCTTTAACTCAAAAGGCGTTTCTACCAAATCCTTGTGTCTCTTTCTCCATCAGCCCCAGCTTGTTTACACCAGCCATACTCTCCCTACATGGAATCTGGCCCCTTCTCTACAGCAGACCGGGCACAGCATGAAACCCTGCGAGGAATGGAAATGAAGGATTATTAATTCTCCCTGGTGACTCAAGGACCAGTAGCCCCAGCCATGTTAGAGTGGGGAGAAAGCCAACACTTGTCTTGGCTGTGGGGTGATCTCATATAGCAAAAGGCATATTTGAAAGAGATTTATTTGAACTCTTGAGGTTTTATTCTCTCATTTGTTTTATTCTGGGGGAGAGCGGGGAGTGTGTGTGTGTGTGTGTGTGTGTGTGTGTGTGTGTGTGTGTGTGTGTGTGTGTGTGAGAGTGTGTGTGTGTGTGTGTGTGTGTGTGTGTGTGTGTGTGTGTGTGCATTTGTGATAGAGCGATTGCCTTTTGAAACAAATAACCCACATATAGAGACCACTGTTGAAATAGCAGGTACCCCTATAAGTTCAATTCTCCTCCGAGCATTTTCTGTTTGTTTTGCTTTATTACAAAGGGAGAATGTGAAAGGATTACCTAACGGGATACCCACACCCTCAAAACATGTGTTTGTGTTGGTATGAGGGAGTTGTATATACAGTCAAGGGAGTTAGGAATGAAAACCAGTGCAGCAGAGAGACATGCACACACACACACACACGCACACGCGCACGCACGCACGCACGCACACACACACACACACACACACACACACACACACACACACACACACACACACACACACACACACACACACACACACACACACACACACACACACACACACACACACACACACACACACACACACACACACACACACACACACACACACACACACACACACACACAGTCTATTGGTTTAGAGCCAAGACAATCAACTGTATGTTGGATATATAACCACGGCCATTTTTTTTAGGTAGGAGAGTGATGTGGTTGTGCCTGGAAAGTCTAAACCAGTAAATGAGTATTGATATGTTGCATGGATGAGTGGTGTAGTGGGTGGGGGTGGGCTCTAGACTACTCTACGCAGGGCTTTTTTTTTTAAAACTTGCTTTTAACTTGCACCTGTGTGGAATTTACATTTTTAATGGAAGCAGGGATGAAGGGGGTGGGGGGGTTGGGGGGGGGGGTGGGGGGGGCACATCAGCAAACATTGCATTAATGTGCGGAATTAAATAGCTGGGGATGTTTAGCCATGCTTTACCAAAGACCAACTTATCCATATTTGCATGTTTTGTTGACCAAAAAAAACCCAATGCGGACCATTTTATAGACTAGAAAGACTGTGAGCAAGAGGCATAATTCCTCAAAGAACTACATAGTTTACTGTGCCATTAATTGCGTCTAGCTTTAGCTGCTGCCGTGCTGTGCTGTGTAGCTGAGGTCAAGCCAACGCCAATGCACGTTCCTTTTAAAAGCCTTCGATTAAACCATCCATAGTCTAGTAGTCAATGTGTTTGAATTGTTAATGTTTGTTTATTCATTGGGGAAATCCAATTCTATTTAAATATGTTCACAGCTTAATCACTGCTTTCTTTAATCTTAAGTGTTGCCAAGTGTTGCATCACTGTGTGTGTTGTCTTCTCTGCTTGATATGCAAAGCTACTAGTTGGATGAATGCCATCACGTTGACACCTTGGGGCAGGTCCCAAAGGGGCTACTTGCCATTTAAAATGCCTGTGTTCAACAGTATTGTATTTACATATTATATCCGCTACACATAAAATGATATGTGACCGCATTGATGCACTCTTGTCGGTTTGCGTCCCTTCCATACAACCGTCTTTAACTGCCATTTTCTCAACACAATTTTTTTTAATACTCTGAACCTAAAATCTCAACTTCTAAATAACTTATATCAACAAAACGTGCATTCTTAACCCTTTTTTTGAAGTCTATTACAAAAGGATTTGTTCAACAAATTATACATTGTCTGATTTATGATACATTTAGTTCTCTAAAAACATGATGAAAATAATTTTTTTTTTTTTTTTACGACCTACCTTAATCACACCACAGAAGTTCAGAGAGCCATCTACAGCTCTGGAAAAAAAATAAGAGACCACTCCACATGTTCAGTGTTTCTCGTTTCACTATTTCTAGGCATATGTTTGAGTAGAATGAACATTTTGGGTGTATAATATAAACCACTGACAACATTTTTTCTACCAAATCCCAATACTTTTTTTGTCATTAAGAGCATTTTCAATAAGTAATGTAGCGATGAAGATTGAAGAAAAATCCAGACTGGTCTCAGATTTTTTTCCGGAGCTGTTTATATCCTCATACCAACTGCTACTGCTTCCTTTAATATGACTATGTTGTTTATCCCTTCAACTGCAAAGGGAAAAGTCATCTGTGGGATCTGACCTTTGGCGATGGTAATGTCAGCCTGAGCGGAAGTCTGAGGGCGATATATCTACACAGAGCGCATTCTTAGCATTCGGTTTTCTTACACTTCTGAAAGATCTCCCAGACCTTTAACTGAAGTAACAAGATGTGACAGATATGGAGTGGATAAAAGCAACTGTGTGTGTGGGGGGGAGGTTGTGTGTGTGTGTGTGTGTGTGTGTGTGTCTGTCTGTGTGTCTGTGTGTCTGTATCTATGTCTGTGTGTGTGTGTGTGTGTGTGTGTGTGTGTGTGTGTGTGTGTGTGTGTGTCTGTGTGTGTGTGAGTGTCTATGTCTGTCTGTGTGTCTGTATATATGTCTGTGTGTGTGTGTCTGTGTGTGTGTGTGTCTGTGTGTGTGTGAGTGTCTATGTCTTTGTGTGTGTCTGTGTGTGTGTGTGTGTGTGTGTGTGTGTGTGTGTGTGTGTGTGTGTGTGTGTGTGTGTGTGTGTGTGTGTGTGTGTGTGTGTGTGTGTATGGGACTATTAAGAGATAATACGGGGATATGGGTACATAATCTAACACATATTCAGATAAAAACTCATTTGTCAGAACCATGTTGTTATTAAAGATGAACTCCTTGATTTTTATCATAAGGCCAATTAGCGCTGAGATGCTATTGCTGTCATTTCAAAACATTGACCGAAAGCTGAAATAGCCAGAAATTGATAGCTTTTAAGGTGCCATTAGGTTACAAATCAACAATGGGGCGACTGTGGCTCAGGTGGTAGAGCGGGTCGGCTGATGATCAAAGGGTTGGAGGTTCGATCCCCGACCTGCCACCTGTGTCATAGTTGTTGTGTCCTTGGGCAAGACACTTCACCCACCTTGCCTCGTGTGAATGTCGATAGTCAGCCTGCTATCGGTGTATGAATGTGTGTGTGAATGGTAACGTGGGAAAGGAAAACAGGTCTCCCTTGCAAAAGAGTCTTCGGTCTCAATGGGATATAAATGTATAAATAAAGGTTAAAAAAACAAAACAACACACACACAAACACACACACACACACACACACACACACGCGCCATTAAAAGCACAGTATGTTGTTGTGATGTTGGGCAGTTTTTCTCTTGCACGGTTGCTGTTGGAAATCAACACCCACAAAAAATAAGCACTTAGCAACCACTGCAGGCTAATAGCAATTAAAAGGGTCCCATGCCAATTTAAAAGGAAGTTGAATGGTAGTAGTACAACAACAGACCAAATGCATGGACAGAAAGCATTTTGCTACAGTTTTTTTTGGCCAGTCTAGAGTCCTAAGACATCCATGGTGTTTTGTTATTGTGTTTTGTGCAATTTTGTTGTATGTTTGTACCTTTAGGGCCACCGTAGGAGACAGATACATAGAGGTTACAGCTTGAAATGTATGGATAAATGGTAATAGACAAGAGAATGTCTAGGTATGGTGGATTAGAAAGATGGTCATTGCTATCGGTGTATGAATGTGTATATGAATGGGTGAATGTGGCAATAAATGTAAAGCACTTTGGGGCTGAGAAAATCGGCTAAACAAGCTATTTACTGTAAGTCAAGTCCATTTACCATTTATTTATTGACCACGTGTGTTAAATATTGCTCAAATACGTTGGGAGCCAAACATGGTTGGATGCTTATATACCATCCGCATGTGTGAGCACATTTGGGGGTGGCTGGGATATGGTGTGAGTCCATCTGAGTGTGCGGGCAAGTGTCCATATGTGTCTAGTCTGTGTGCCATTCTCCATTAAAGCTGAAATCGCCCCAGCAGGTTTTGATTTTCCACTCTGCCGAAAACTCAACGGGCAAGCCAACACCTCACCAACACGAGTTATGATCAGCTACCATTAACCATCAGCTTACCATTAACCCCTCCAAATGAGTTAAATCGATATGCTGATGACACGCTCATTTTCATGACCAAATATTTCACATAGGGGCAATACTTTATTATTTTTTTAGATACATGTATTCTTTTTTTTATATTTTTCAAATCTCTTTTTACAGCAATTACTTCCACTTTATGGCATTGTCCTTTAGAATCATTACAAGGGCTCATTCAATTGTTTCTAACCTGCATTGATTGTACTGTATATTTGTCTGATTGTACGGTGTCCTTGAGAGAGCAGTGAAAGACGCCTTGAAATTAAATGTATTATTATTATTATTATTATTATTATTATTATTATTATTATTATTATTATTATTATTATTATTATTATTATTATTATTATTATTATTATTATTATTATTATTATTATATAACATGCATGGGCAATTATGCATCCAGTCAATTCAACAGGATAATGCGTCCAGAAACAAATCAAACAGATAAGAAATTTTAGAAAAAATAGATAAATAATAACATTGAGAATAATCAATGTTATCAGAACACACATCTTAAAAATAAACATTGTTCGTATACAAGTTAACCTGGCAGATTTATTCAGTGTCACAACTGCCCTCCATAACTATCATTAGTTCTATCTTCTATTTGCCTTGTAAATTGTACATTCTGTATTGTTGCTGTTTTTTTTTCTATTTTACTTGTATATTGCATATTTTCATGTTTCTTTCTTGGCATTCAGTCTGTGCCAAACAAAGGAAGAATTTGAATTGTATGACTGAGAACAAGTTGCTTATAGTGCATATGACAATACATTGAATCTTTGAATCTAGTGGTGTCTATCTATCTATGAAGATTTCCCTCAAGGTAAATGTATATATTTTTTCCATAGTGTTAATATTTCTCAGAATAGGGTGTTAAATTAAAGGTGTCGCCGAGTTGCCACTTAAGCTATTGTGGTCACCGCTAATCGAAACTCACACCTACGCTCAAACACCCATTTAGTCTTTTAATTTCTGTATTTTTTTCTCCATATTTTTCCACTCTGAGAAAGAGAGAGAGAGAGAGAGAGAGAGAGAGAGATACAGAGAGAGAGAGAGAAAGAGAGAGAGAGAGAGAGAAATAAAGAGAGAGAGACAGAGAGAGGGAGAGATAGGAAGAGAGAGAAATAGAGATAGAGAGAAAGATATATAGAGAGAGAGAAATGGAGAGGGAGGGAGAGATAGAGGGGATGAGAGACACACACACACACACAGCTATTAATTAGTGGTCTTGCTTGATAATGGGGCAAGGCCAAGGAAGGTTGCCAGTAATATGGCCTAATTGCTCACATGTATGCCAAGGCGTTGGTCTAGGACAGGGTGGCAGATAATGGCTTTGGCAGGTGCTGCCAGGGATATGCCCCTGGTGACGTGAGCCTTTAATGACCACTGGAGTGTGTGTGTGTGTGTGTGTGTGTGTGTGTGTGTGTGTGTGTGTGTGTGTGTGTGTGTGTGTGAGTGTATCTCAGTGTTGCTGAAGAGACACTGTTCTTAACCACCCAGGGAAGACTGGAAAAACATATTATACCAATGCATCAAAATGCTGCGCTTCTCATAAAACCTTGCAATGTATACTAAACCTGTATACTAAACCCCACTATATGAAAGCGTTTGCAACTTCGTACACATTATATTCAGATGATTTTCGACATGTTTACTCACATTCAATATCTGAGCCTAGCTGGTACAAAGCCCTCAACACCAAACACCAAACAAAACTGGGCAAGGTAATTGGCTCTCCCCCCAAAAAACCCTTAACAGAACTCTACAGCTAGTCTGCACTCAAGAAAGAGTACACCACACATAAACAACGTATCCCACTCCACTCCATTCAGTCTTCTTTGTTGCATTGTTTACCTTGAATTGTGCACTCTTCAAGCATCTTTGAATGACCTCCAAAGAAAGCGCTATAAAATAAATCCTGTCAATTATTTATTATTATTATTATTTTGTTTCCATTTTGCACTGCTTGTATTGCAGTATTTTTGTCTTATATGTACTTCTTCTTGTAATCTGAGCCTGTCAAAGATGAATTTCTGTCACTTTTTATAGAAAATAACAATTTCTTATCTTACCTTATCTTGCCATGATACCATTATCGGTTTAAAATGTTAACACTACTGCCCTGAGGCTTGTGCTAGAGGAATTCACAGGGGTCAGTGAGATCCCAAGCGGTTATCTTATGGTTGTCATGAATACTTCCAGGTAACCTCAAGGCAATATCCACAATGTTTCAAAAATAAAAAGTTATAGTCCTTATTAAAAATGAGAAATGTTAACCGCAGTAGTTGAGGAGTTCACCAAAAAACCTCAGGGATCTTGCCTAGATCAAGAAACATACATAGCATGGTTCCTGAAAAGGGATCACTACATTAGTTAGAAATCAACATTTGGGCACTATGAATATCCATAATCCATTATATATAATTAAAATCTGGTCCAAATATAACAATCATAATATTAGAAATATTGTGCTAAAAATGCCTTGTGTGTGTGCTACATCGTACCCAGGATCTGCCTTGTTTACTTAAAGGTTCAGTGTGTAGAATTTTGGGTTTTATTTCCTAACAGATTTTGTAGAAAGTAATTATAATATCCATAAGTACATTTAATTTACCCAGGGAGTGTTGCATTCTAGAGCTTTGTAGAAGTTTCTTGATGATGTCATATTACACACTGCACCTTTAACTTTATTATAATAATTATATAATAATTTTAAATCAAATCTAAATAAACATGTAGTATCAATCGTCCCCTTGATTGTATAACAATAATTAGATCATGTAACACTTTTGACATGAGGCATTTAAGCTGCTAATGTTGTCCAGCCAATTTTCCTCATTATTCTTAATTATGTAGCAAGGTGATTGCCAACATTGTAATCAAGCGTTGTGTATTAAAAGTCTAAACGGATATTATTATAATAGAATAAAGTAATGCTTCCCTGTTATTTTCCAATTAATGTTTGGTCGTATTAATATGACAAAATGACAACAGATAGAAGAGTTCCAATTATGTTTTTTTTGTTGGTATATTCAATACATTGTTTTCAAAGTTAGCCATACTTTGAATGCATACTGTATACTCAGCCCGGTGCACATTGAAACATGTCCTTACTTGGATAAAATAATTTATGAGATCTTAGGGTTGGCTGCAGGGGCCATTGCTAGTTTAACAGTTAAATACATTGGTGTAACGGTAACACAACAATAGCCTCAAGCTGCTCATTCTGTTCACACACACACACACACACACACACACACACACACACACACACACACACACACACACACACACACACACACACACACACACACACACACTGACATTGTTTATTGTAATAGTCCAAAGAAGGTCGACTATATCTTGCACATAACCACTTCAAAGTCCACAGACATTATGTGAAGATTTGCTTGGAAAAAGAACACTTCACAAGCAAGCGATTACTTTAACATTTCCATTCACACAGTGATCAGTAATCAGTCCACACTCTGCTAGTACACACAGTAGAAAGCTACGGAGAGCACACCGCTGAATAACAAGTACTCCACACACTCACTCACGCACGCACACACATACACACACACACGCACACACACACACGAATAAAATCCTTTCCGAAATACAGTAGCCATTCAAGCGAGCCTGGAAGCTATAGCACATAGTCAAACAGGGCTCCAAGTCAAACCCGCACAATGAACACAATGAACATGTTAAAAGACCAAAAAAGGGCCCCTCAGTCAACCAGTGACATTTGCTTTTATCTCCGTGTGGCTCAAGTAAACACTAAACAGCAAGCAGAGCTGAGTAGAGACAGCCAGTGCTTCAATAGAGCCACTGGCCCTTTTTCTGCCCATTTTCCCCCATCAAAATCACAGAGAAAAATCACAGTGAAATGGTTTGGGGCCAATCTTTTCAAACCTGGTCGCATAGTCACACAGAAAATGGCAATGCAGAGAAGGTTTTTCAGCTGACAGGAATAATCCAAATGTTGTTGACTGACACTCACCTAGAAGAGAAGAAAGAAAAAGAGAGAGAGAGAGAGAGAGAGAGAGAGAGAGAGAGAGAGAGAGAGAGAGAGAGAGATAAGACATTAATACAGGTGGAAACTAGCAGTTTGCTATTTGATAAAACCTGGTACAATGCATCTCTCCTTGCTCTAACCAAGGTTAATGTTTCGTTTGTATACTGTCCCCTTTTTCAATATTAAATAAGGAAGAAAAAAAATCCCCAGGTGCAGGGCGCGCACACACACACACACACACACGCACACACACACAGACTCACACGCACACACACACACACAGGACAAGAATCACAAAGCAAACAAATCATGGGAAGGTAATAAGAGTGAATGAGTGGGTTTTGGTATAGGATAGAACAGCTCAGAAGGGGTTCATGTGAGGACAGCAACACTTTATATCAGCAGATGTATTGTTCGCTTCGGTGACCCTAACCGAGAGGAGACATGAGGGATTTGCTGACTGGTAAGGTCCAAATAAAAGCCAGTTTAAAACCCTGCTAGCACCAAAACTATAGCGAATGTGTCAGCAGGTTTGAAGAAGCATGTTTTGTCCTAGCCACTGCCAGCAGCTGAAAACACCATATTAGTTGTACGATTGTCCATGAATGCACCAAAATAGCCCTTGACAGCAGGGGTTAAGGTTAGCTTATAAAAATACAATAAAGTTAAGCCGAAAATCAAAAAAATCCCTACCTCATCAAAATCTCACTTTCCAAATGTCCCTTTTATAAATATTTGCCAAGAATCAACCATTTGTATGATCAAGGTGATGTAAAAAAAAAAAAAAGTATAGCCGTGCAAGTGAAACAAAGGTTGCGTTCCGAATCGCATACTCTTTCTTTTTTCTATTCTACATACTACATTCGACGATAAAAATAATCTAGTTAGGATGCAGTAGGCATACTATTGGGACATACTTTACTCTCTTATTTCATCATAACATTGCGCCTTGATCTTGCCTCTTGCTTTTATATCTGTCGCATCCCCGTTTGTTTTCATATGGAGGCTTCATCGATGTTACGTCACTTCATGTGCACACTGGATTGTGGGTCAGAATCGCCCAAATAGGATGCACTTTTCAACACTAACAATCTTGGCCGCTTGAAGTAGGACATCCGGGTACTTCTAACCATCCTAAATCTGGCCACAAGAATCGGGACATCCTAAATCTTTTTTCTACCATACTATATAGTAGAAAGTATGCGATTCGGAACGCAACCAAACTTTTATTGATATTTGTCTTAGAGCTAACATGGATTCCTGGGGCCGGAAAGTATGTATATTCTTGGTTGAGTATCTGGTATGTTATGATTAAAATAATTCCATGATAGTCCTTGAAGAGTTAGTAAAGCTCCGGAAAAAATTAAGTGACCAGTCTAGATTTTTCTTCAATCTTCATCTCTACATAACTTGCTGAAAAATGCTCTTAATGATAAAAATGTATTGGAATTAGGTAGAAATGTTGTCAGTAGTTTATAGTATACAACCAAAATGTTCATTCTACTCAAACATATGCCTATAAATAGTAAAACAAGAGACACTGAACATTTGAAGTGGTCTCTTCATTTTTTTTTTCTGGAGCTGTATGTAATGTTTACCAAACCGTTATGAGTCTAATTTGTTTTTTATCTGTTGCACTTGGTGAAATTATGCTATTATGCTAATCGTTAGCATTTATTTCATGTCCTCAAAAGACCTCAGCATGTGACTCTAGTATGTGGGTTGATCCTGTTATATCTGTTTGAGAATCACACACCCCCCCAAGCTACAATGTTGGCCTGTGACATTTACAAATGTCACAGTGTAAGAAATATAGACAGAACATGTGCTTTTGGAGATACTATTAGACTTTCATATTGGCATAGTTAGGATGATAGATAAAAAAATATAGTTTTGGTGACGTGAGATTTTGATGACCACTGGAATGTGTGTGTGTGTGTGTGTGTGTGTGTGTGTGTGTGTGTGTGTGTGTGTGTGTGTGTGTGTGTGGGTGTGTGTGTGTGTGTGTGTGTGTGTGTGTGTGTGCGTGTGTGTAGGAAGATAGATAAACAAATTTAAAAAAAAAATTGGTGACGTGAGCTTTTAATGACATGCATAGGCAAAGTTAAGAAGATGGATAAAAAAATAATAATAAAAATCTCTATTTGTAAGGACTCTTAGGTACCAGCCTATACAGACAAAAATAAGACTTAGGGAGTTGTAAGCAATTTTTCGTTGAAGTTGTGTATTTGTATAAGCAAAATTATAGTTATAGCAAGGTACATGAAGCTCTGTGTAAGCTGTAGATGGATGGGTGGGCTTATTGAATGTCTTGAATGCAACAACAACTACAGTTTAAAAAACACCATCACTGCTCTCGACTGAAATTTGACAAAAACAAAAGAAGACATGCTGTGTATAGCATGATGGATCACCCATATCTAGCGTTCTCATCCCCGCAGGAATAAGGTTCAATCATAATGACATGAGGTAAGACAAGCACATACATCAATCTGAAAACCAATGCTATGGAAAATGGTTGTCTTTAAAGAAAATGCTTTAAAACGTGGAGTTAGCGATTCTGGAGAACGCTTGTTGTCAAAATCACTGTTTGTAAAAGAAAAAAAAATCAGTGAATATCTCCTCACAATCCGCCACCTGTCCATACTGTGTGAGCAGCAACATGCCTGTTTACAGAGCCTAGGTTGTGTATTAACACTGTTTTTTTTTAATGGCACACATAGTATGTAGTGTGCGGGCCATGAGAGAATATTCACGGAATTTCGAAAAAAAAATTATAATAATAATTTGGACAACAAGCGTTCTCCAGAATAGCATTCTCTGATGATAAATTATTCCAAACTTCAGCCTTTCGGAGAACTTCAGCCATTTTATTTTTTTAAATACTTTATTTTTGGATATATTTTGTTTTTACAAAGTACACAAACAACTGAAACAGTGAACTAAGAAATAAAAGACAAAACAAAATAAACAACTAACATGGCGTACGTTAGGTTTCTAAGGACATTGTTTAAAACCTGTAGCCATTTTTTGAACAACAAAATATGATAAGTGACATAAGGTGAACTTTCTACTTGGAATAATATATGAAAGATTATCTCAGCCTGTATAGAAAGTTGATACTCAGTCTGTCATACTGAATGTGTATTTTTAAATGTTTATATATCGCTCTGTTGACAGTGACGCAAGAGAATAAAATGTTTGCATTTGTCAGTTGGACTGAAAATAAGTGTCAGTTTGACTAAGCTGTGGGTTGGAGTGATTCAGATCAAGTACCAACAGGCTGTTAACACTGGAAGCATTTCACACACACACACACACACACACACACACACACACACACACACACACACACACACACACACACACACACACACACACACAACTGAGTCATCCATTTCAAAACACATCTGACCCAACTGATAGTCTGATACGTTTCGATTTTGATCAATAGAGCTGTCTACCCAAGCTCGCACCTCATTCACACACTCAACACAGACACACACACACACACACACACACACACACACACACACACACACACACACACACACACACAGACACACACACACACACACACACACACACACACACACACACACACACACACACACACACGCACACACACACACACACACATATGATGATTCTGTATTGGGCTCAGAATGCTGCAAGAAATACAAAATAAATGATGTTAGCGTGAGAATGCAGTGCTGAAACAGTTAGACGTATAGGCTAATTTATCGCCTGAGTACTCAATAGCAATTTTGATTATTGATTAACAATGTATCAGGTCTTCAGATTTTTTATTGTTTTGCTATTTTCGCACATTTCAAAAAAAAAGATGTCAGTGATTCTGGAGAACGCTTGTTGTCAAAATCACTTTCTGTCAAAATCAGTGAACATCA
This sequence comes from Ammodytes marinus, assembly GCF_949987685.1. Taxonomy (NCBI): domain Eukaryota; kingdom Metazoa; phylum Chordata; class Actinopteri; order Uranoscopiformes; family Ammodytidae; genus Ammodytes; species Ammodytes marinus. The sequence continues at coordinate 4,319,265 of NC_137218.1, forward strand.
CCTCAATGATTCACAAACAGTCCATGATGTGTGTACTGTGCTAGTAATTATTATTTTAAATTTAACACATTTTTTCGTGGAGAGTCCAGCTGCTGTGTGGCTGTATAATGTGATTAAGTCTGTCTCACCCTGACATGCATGGACAATCTGCTGTTGGTCTCACTGAAGCAGAGATACTGAGAAGTAATGGTAGCAACATATGGAGCATCAGGGTGTTTGTTCAGTCAACTGGTTAGCCTGAATGGGACCAGGCCAAGGCTATTAGTGCTACAAGACTGATAACCATTAACAAGGATGAGTGAGTAAAGAGAGAGAGGCATATAGTAGGGTAAGAGGAAGGCTTGCAAGAGGCCGGAATGTGATACAATATGAAACATTATGTAATAAGCCTAACATGGTAGAGATGGTGGGCACCGTAGATGTAATATAATAGCAGCCACCACTAGTTTTACTACTAACACCCTACTGTCCGGTGCCAGGGATCCAACCAGCGACCTCATGGTTACTGGGAGGAGGAACAAGAGACCTCATGGTTACTGGGAGGAGGAACCAGAGAACTCATGGTTACTGGGAGGAACCAGAGACCTCATGGTTACTGGGAGGAGGAACCAGAGACCTCATGGTTACTGGGAGGAGGAACCAGAGACCTCATGGTTACTGGTAGGAGGAACCAGAGACCTCATGGTTACTGGCAGGAGGAACCAGAGACCTCATGGTTACTGGGAGGAGGAACCAGAGACCTCATGGTTACTGGGAGGAACCAGAGACCTCATGGTTACTGGGAGGAGGAACCAGAGACCTCATGGTTACTGGGAGGAAGAACCAGAGACCTCATGGTTACTGGGAGGAGGAACCAGAGACATTGTGGTTACTGGGAGGAGGAACCAGAGACCTCATGGTTACTGGGAGGAGGAACCAGATACCTCATGGTTACTGGGAGGTACCAGAGACCTCACGGTTACTGGGAGGAGGAACCAGGAACATGCATGGTTACTGGGAAGAGGAACGAGAGACCATATGGTTACTGGGAGGAACCAGAGACCTCATGGTTACTGGGAGGAGGAACCAGAGACCTCATGGTTACTGGAAGGAGGAACCAGAGACCTCATGGTTACTGGGATGAACCAGAGACCTCATGGTTACTGGGAGGAAGAACCAGAGACCTTGTGGTTACTGGGAGGAGGAACCAGAGACCTCATGGTTACTGGGAGGAGGAACCAGAGACCTCATGGTTTCTAGTCTTCCCCATTTCCTCTAAGCCATCCTACCTTCTCTCTGTGTGTTTTCACGTGTGTCAATTGTCCCGTATAATGTGTCACAGCGCGAGAACACTTGACAGAGTTACACGGAGCGAGGGATGAGGAGTAGAGTGATATAAAAGACAACAACAAGCAGCCGAGGAAGAACAAACAAACAAAGAGCTCAAAGTCAAAGACAGCGCAGGAGTGGTCAGTGTGTGTGTGTGTGTGTGTGTGTGTGTGTGTGTGTGTGTGTGTGTGTGTGTGTGTGTGTGTGTGTGTGTGTGTGTGAGTGTGTGTGAGTGTGTGTGTGTGTGTGTGTCTCGACCTTTAAAAGAAGTGTGAAGTCACATCCTATCAAGAGTGTGACATTCTGCCGCTGCTTTGAAAGCCATCGTAGGTGACAGACAAACAAATGTGTGTGTGCAATTGTGCGGTTACAGCTGGGTACAGAGGTGTGTGTGTGTGTGTGTGTGTGTGTGTGTGTGTGTGTGTGTGTACAACTATTTTTGTGAGGAACAATTTTGAGTTGATTTGAGTTATAGACCTTGAGAATGTGGACACTTTTGGAATGTGAGGACATTTTGGCTAGTTCTCACTTTGGGACAGGCCTTCAAAGGGCTGTTTGAGGGTTAACACTAGGTTTTAAGGACAGGCCTTTAAAGGGCTGTTTGAGGGTTAACACTAGGTTTTAAGGACAGGCCTTTAAAGGAGCTGTTTGAGGGTTAACACTAGGTTTTAAGGTTCAGGTATGAATTAGGTTTATGT
>NC_137218.1:4328770-4331270 GCF_949987685.1 Ammodytes marinus
TGCCATGCAAGGCGCCTTCTGAACCATCGGGAGCAATGTAGGGTTCAGTGTCTCTTTGCCCAGGGACACTTGGACATGTGGCGGGTAGACGGGGGATCAAACCACCGACCCTGTAACCCAGAGGACGACTGCCCTACCTAAGTATAGGACTATTTTTTCATTTTTTTTTCTGTTTAGTAAACTATTGATCGAGGCCTGGAGATATTTACTCAGGGTTCACAGCATCTTTGGTACCCTGTATCATGTCACCGTGGATACTGCACCCCCCAGCACACACACACACACACACCACACACACACACACACACACACACACACACACACACACACACACACACACACACACACACACACACACACACACACACACACATGTGATTTTCAGAGAATGTCAGACCCCCCCAGCGCACGGACGGACGGACAGACAGACACGCAGACAGACAGAGACAGACATACAGACAGACAGAAAGACAGACACATGCATACATACAGACAGACAGACAGACAGACACACACACACACACACACACACACACAAACACCTACCAACCCATCCCCCACCGTACACACACACACACACACACACACACACACACATACAGAACCTCTGACCCAGCTGACAGCTTTTGTGTTGAGGATCAAGTATTGGGCTGACGAGTGTGTCCGTCGGGCTAACTATGATATAGCACCGCACTGTCACAACATATTGAGGACCGAATTCCTGCAAGCACACACACACACACACACACACACACACACACACACACACACACACACACACACACACACACACACACACACACACACACACACACACACACACACACACACACACACACACACAAGACCAAATTCCTGCATGCTGGTCTGCAAGGGTAATTGGATGTCGCCCGGTAGGTGTGCTGTTTGAATAAAATGAGCCTCATTCATCAAACTGTTTTCAGCCATATTTTTCTTTTAAACAGAGCAGTATTTAATATAGTACAAAGTCCGGGGATATATGGAAGAAATAATGCTGTATCAATCCTGTGTTTAAAGGCCCTGGCAACCCACATTCACTTAATCCCTGTAACTATGGTATTAGGGGGGTAAACTGAATGCTAATATGTATATGAAAGGAGTTAGGAATATATGTCAACCCCCCGCAAAGATAATGTCAGTTGGTCGACCATTTGAAAAAAAAAATATATTAAAGATATGTAACTTTATTCTATGCTTGCTGCTAATGATAACATTGTATCCTATTGAAATGTGATCTACTTTCAATTATTTTTTTTTTCAATTATGTATGAAGGAATTTGAATAGTAGTTTAAATCCATAGTAGTTTCCAAAGCCCTAAAATATACATAATCACAGACTAAATTAACATTCAAATAAAATGAAAACCCTGCAGACAAATTGGTTTTAGTATAATCTTAAGCATAACAATGGCAGAGTTATAATGAAATATAAACGCTGAAATTGAAAGTTATATTTTTCAAATTGCCAAATAAATGAATTGAATTGTGTCCTGGTTTCAACTTGATTATTATACAAATGTAATGGAAATAGCCTTTCTCATGTCTAGGGTTGCAAAGGGGTGGAAAGTTTCCGGTAAATTACCGGAAAGTTTCCAGAAACTTTCGCTCGGGAATTTTGGGAATATTCAAAATTGGAAATTATAGGAATTAACAAAATGGCGGTAATTTAAACTATTTTTTTTCATAACCAACCATAAATCTAAACTTTTAAACACTATGTTTGGTCATAGGCAGACATCCATGCAAAATAATACAATCAAAAAACATTACATTTGAACAGATTTATTTGTAAGAAGAACTTTATCAAGTTGATTATTTTATGAACAATCAATAATTTCACTGAACAACAAAAAGATGATTGTTGAGTAAATTATTACTCATCTGTCTGACCCCACCCATTCAATAAATAAAGTCAAATGCCCCCCCCCCCCCCCTCCCTCCCTCCCCACCATGTGATGGAGGAATGCACAGAGCATGTAGGGGACGAGGCCTCAGTACCCCTGCAGTAGGATGTGTGCTATATGCAATTTGCCAAGTGTACTTGCATAAAATCTGGTTGTTTTAGTCAAGATTATGCTAAAATGTATTGTCCCCAACTATATTTAAAATCAAAGCTTAAGCCTCTGTAAACCTGGTCTAGTAAAAATCAATATATGATATCAAGTTGGGTATCTCAATAAGCTTTAAAAAAAAATCTGATTTGAAATTAAATGTTCATAAATTTATTAAAACTTAGTTGAAAAAACTGCTTTTTACAGTCTAGAACGTTTGCCTGGACTGAAATAACATAGTTAGGAGAATTTAGTGCATTTGGGCTGCTTTAAATTTAGTAAATTCCCGTTTATTCCCGTTAATTCCCAAAATTCCCGTTAATTCCCATAAATTCCCGTTAATTCCCATGGAAAGTTTCCAACTTTGAAAATTCCCGGAATTTTGCAACCCTACTCATGTCATTCTCATAATAATCAATTTCACTTTT
>NC_137218.1:4336270-4338770 GCF_949987685.1 Ammodytes marinus
ACAGCCCACAACCCACAGCCCCTTTCTGCCTTGTGTAATCAAATATATGGAAGTCAGTGGGATAAAAAGCATGCAGGATCTTAAGTTAAGTTACTTTATTAGTCAATGGTTGGTTACATTGAAATGTGTCTTTCCGCATATCCCCCTCTCAAGTTACCACACTTCGGAGGGGGTTAATAGCGCAGGGTCAGCCATAGTACAGCGCCCATGGAGCAGTTTTGGGGTTAAGTGTCTTGCTCAAGGACACAATGGTAGAGATGGTGGGTACCGTAGACGTAATGCCAGCCACTACTAGTTTTACAACTAACACCCTCCTGTCCGGTGCCGGGGATCCAACCAGAGACCTCATGGTTACTGGGAGGAATCAGAGACATCATGGTTACTGGGAGGAGGAACCAGAGACCTCATGGTTACTGGGAGGAACCAGAGACCTCATGGTTACTGGGAGGAGGAACCAGAGACCTCATGGTTACTGGGAGGAACCAGAGACCTCATGGTTACTGGGAGGAGGAACCAGAGACCTCATGGTTACTGGGAGGAGGAACCAGCGACTTCATGGTTACTGGGAGGAGGAACCAGAGACCTCATGGTTACTGGGGGGAACCAGAGACCTCATGGTTACTGGGAGGAGGAACCAGAGACTGAGAGACCTCTAAAAGTAATTGTGTCGCTCTGTTCTTGTGACATGTGCAATGACAAATAAAAGTCTGATTCTGATTGGGTAGCCACGGTTAGCCACGGATAGGCTAACAGCTGTCACAATGCTACGCCCATGTTAACCGCCCCCATGTCTTATAAACATGACAGGAGCCACAGACCCACACAAGTCAGGGCCAATTGTTCTGTTGTCACAGTGACAAGGCAAAACTAATGTCTTTATCTGTCAGGGTGGAGAGAGGAGACAGTTTAAAAGGGCTGCTGGTCCAGTCAAAGGGATTGTTTTTTGTCACTATACACAACTCAGCCCAGGCTCAAGCAAATCTAACATACTGGGCTTTATACACCTTGCTTAATGCTAGACACTGCAGGGGATTAGGTTTTAATTTATACATATCATCATGACACATGCCAGATGATTACTTACGTTAAAACAATTGTATTTTCTGTATTCCATTTTCCATGGTTTTAGGAACAACATGTCTCATAAATCAGACAGTTAACAACATATGGACAAATCCTTCTGTAATAACCTTCAGCACTTTGGTCAACTGATGTTGTTTTTTAAATGTGCTATAGAAATAATTTTGACTTTGACTTTCAGAATAGTGCTGAGAATGATTATGGGAAGTTGAGTTGATGTGAGTGCTTGAGAAGTTCAGAGTTTTGGTTCAGAGTATTAGAGAAAAACACTTATGTTGAGAATGCTGCCATACTGAGAAGAAGCGTTTTGTGGAGCTGACAAGCTTAATCAACTTTGTGTCAACTTGTTTGGCGATGGCTTGAATGTACTGACATTCATATTCATATATTCATTTTTATATTAAAAAGTCACACACTATAGCTTTAACTAGCAACATTCAAAGTTTGTAATGGGTTCCCTAATGATTTTTGTTGGACCACAATTTTACCCATATGTTGCTATGTTGGCTGATGGTCTTCACTATGTGGCCTGTGTTCGAAAAGCCCTATTAACATCCTATTTATATGTCAATTTAAGTATGTTGTGGGTGTGCATGCGAGTTTGTGTAGGCGAGAAAAGCCCCGATGAGTACTTACTTCCGGGAAGATTGTGTGGATCGATAGGTCACTTTTCCTACTCAACCAACCGCCCCACAATGCATTGCATCATTTCAAACGACACAGAAGTTTATTTTTAAATACTTAATTGCTTCTGTGTACTTCAGTGTAAACGATCCGACAAACCTCGCATACACAATCGACCGATAAGTAGACAGTATGTAGTATATACGTACATGTTGAGTATGTAGGAGGGAGGACGTTAGTAGGGCTTTTTTTTAAACACAACCTATAACTTGCTTTTTGCTGTGAAGAGGAATGCTCATTGGAAAAGGATCAATAGCAGATGCATAATGATAATTCTAGATTCAGCAGAATGTGCAACAGCTTTTGATGCATTATGGAGTCATGTCGGTAAGAACAAAATTACCATAGCTGTCTCTTTTAAAATGATTTATTCTGATGATCATTGCATCTGCCCAAAGCAATAAAACGCCGCAAAATATACAGGCGTCTACTGTGAGTGAACCACCAGACAGCTTGACTGATTTGTAACCATTTCATTTAAAAGGTGCTCCGAGGAACTTTCAGATTGTGTTCATTCTAGCACCCCCTTTGGACACAAGCGGTAGTGTTTTTACTATGCCAGCTGTTGTTCCTGGGTGAGCGTACCCGTGACACAAATTAAAATAGCATCCTTTGCACTGATGATCTTGTTTGCTGTTACATGTCATTTATGATCATCAGAGGGAAAATTTTACTTTTTCATAAATATTTAAAAGTTCCTCGTAGCACCTTTAAACACATGGCATGTGTATTAAAC
>NC_137218.1:4343770-4351270 GCF_949987685.1 Ammodytes marinus
ACATGTAGTTACACAAAAGAACAATTTGAATTGGCAACAACATCAACAAAAATGTGCTCATTCAAGTGTAACGGCACACGTGTGGTAGCCATGTCTCCCCAAAGTGTGTTGAGCCAAACCCATAGGGGGCGCTAGAAATGCCAAACAAACTATTTACCTCAAAAACCACGATGTTTGAAAGGCAACGCCCCTCGCCCCGTACGTCTGACTATGTTGAAATTGCACACGCAAGTCCAGCTCAAAAAACCTTCTTAGAACTAAACAGTCCAGTTAAACCACAGGGTCGGTGGTTCAATGGTGAGCAGACAGACAGACAGACAGACAGACAGACAGACAGACAGATAGACAGACAGACAGACAGACAGACAGACAGACAGACAGACAGACAGACAGATAGATAGATAGATAGATAGATAGATAGATAGATAGATAGATAGATAGATAGATAGACAGACAGACACAGACACACAGACAGACACACAGACAGACACAGACACAGACACACAGACAGACAGATAAAAATATACTTTATCGCTGACTCCAAATTTAATGTTGAGAAAAACATGTTTCAAAACTATCAATAATCTCTGTATTTTCATTTGTCACTAACAGAACACTTTCCGCCTGAAAGTGGCTACATAGAATCGTTACAAAATGAACACAAAACAAGACAATGGTGATTGTCCCTATTAGAAGAAGATTCTTTGTGGATGGCTTTCCTCTAACTGAAGCCTTTCTGTAGCCTACAGGTCCTCGACCTCGGTGAAATGGAAGTCACACGATGTGAGATTGAAAGCCAGCGAACCGTTCAGAAAGCACAAGGTCAAAGGTTGTCATACTTCAACATGTGTGTCTTTAAAGGAAAAAAAAATGATTGTACATATTTAAACCTGCAGTGTGTAGAATTGTGGGTTTTATTTCCTAGCAGATTTTGTAGAAAGTAATTATAATATCCATAAGTACATTTAATTTAGTGCATAATAGCTGAAAAAAATGTTTTGAATAATTTTTTTCCCCTTAGAAAGGGTCTCATATATGTCCATATTTCTGCATATTTTGGACCAAGGCCTAGTGCCGCCATCTTGAAAGTGTCATAGTTGGAATGTCATCAGGTGCATTGTTTAAAATTTAGAATTGTTCTTGTCCTTGAAGGCCACTGTAGCTTCTGTTATTATTCGAAAGGGGTGGGGTTACCCAGGGAGCGTTGCATTCTAGAACTTTGTAGAACTTTCTTGATGATGTCATATTACACACTGCACCTTTAACAAAAAAATCTGGAATTGCTTCTTACTACTATATGCTCCTCGGAATTCAAAGTTGATTTCTGAAGATTCCATCTAGAAAACTGTCTTGCTTCTACCTTTGATTATTGACGTAATTTTATTTTATCCACAAGTGTGTCATGCCCCTTTCAAATCAAATGCAAATAAATGGACATGTTCTATAGGGCTGTGCAATTCATTTAATCTTATATCGCAATTAAAATTTCAATTTCTGACTATGGTGCAAATAAAGCTTTTCCAGTGAATAAATACACAACTTACTTAATGAATAATGTTTCCAAAGTCAAGGTAGTAATTGTGTTAAATAATCGTGATCTGAGTAGCAAATAAAAATTATCGCAATCGTGATTTTTGCTATAATCGAAGAGCCCTATACTTCCCTATGAAGAAAATTTGAAAAAAATGTCTGCCATAACCCCCCACAGTTCACTAATTTACTGTATAAGCGCACCTATCAAATTAAGCAGAAGGCAGCACTGCCCGGGAGTGAACCCATAATACCATATTTATCTGGAAAAAATTAAGAGACAACTCCAAACAATCAGTGTCTCTCGTTTTACTATGTATAGGCATATGTTTGAGTAGAATGAACATTTTGGTTTTATAATATAAACTACTGACAACATTCCTACCAAATTAAAATACATTTTTTGTCATTAAAGAGCATTTTTAATAAGTTATGTAGAGATGAAGATTGAAGAAAAATCCAGAGTGGTCTCTTAATTTTTTCCGGAGCTGTATATATCTGGTGTTAGTAAGCTGTCAAAAGGCTGCCTATGAGGAATGTGATACTCCAATATATAGCTGATAGCATATGGCTGAAAGCACAAAGTAAAGCCAGTTATACTTTTAACTGCTCTGTCAGTCTGCAGTACTGTATCCGTGGGAGATAATAACATATACACCAGTGAAGGTTATACTGTGTGTGTGTGTGTGTGTGTGTGTGTGTGAGAAAGAGAGTGTGTGTGTGTGCGTGGGTGCTTGTGTGAGTGTGTGCCTATCTGTGTGTGTGTGTGTGTGTGTGTTTTTGTATCGCTGTATATGTGTGTGTTTGTGTGTGTGTGTGTGTGTGTGTGTCTCTCTCTCTTTGTGTGGGAGGCAGCTGGGAAAATAAGTCATCATTAAGTCAGCGGAATCAACAATGAAGTCGAACCAGCACAACTCATTTGCTCTTTGCCATTTGTTCTCTGTTTCAAAGTGTTGAATGCACATTTCGTCTGGTGGCCCCAAGGTCTTAAGAGACACTGTATAAGTAAATGGTATGGCAGTTCTCACAAAAGGAAAGATAGCTATTTGAAAGTAAACAAAGTACAAACACACACACACACACACACACACACACACACACACAGAGTAAGCTGACGACCACCTAAAAGCATTGTCCCATTCTTGCATAGCATCATTATTGGAAACATAAATTGGGATTCTTAAAACTGTTACTGGCGAAATAGTCACAGCCGCCATCGCAAAGTTGCAACTGTCACACAATGATACAAGCAGTCTGCAGTAGTCATTTAAGTTTGTTTCAGAAAAAGCATCAGAATTTTCTCTCCCCTGCTTTAGTTGGAAACTCACAAACTAGTAGTGTGTGTGTGTGTGTGTGTGTGTGTGTGTGTGTGTGTGTGTGTGTGTGTGTGTGTGTGTGTGTGTGTCTGTCTGGTTGTCTGTCTGTCTGTCTGTGTAAAACTTATTTTAAAAGAGCAAACAAAAATACAAAAGTTGAGGTTACACACTGCAGGTTTAACTACAGTATATTTTTGCCATTTGTATGTGTGTTTACTCTGTGATGTACTGGGGAATGTTACATTGTTTTGGATAAGCCCCCCAGACCCCTATCCATTGAATATATGTATGCTTGAATAAGTATCTCATCTACCTTGCATGGCCTCCATTCTTCCATATTAATGTCCGTGTTTGACTAACTCTCATTTGTTACAGTCGGGAGGGAGGGGGAAGTGACAACAACTATTTGTCGAGCAAAGCGAGCGGACACAGAGGCTAAAACCAAAGGTATGGATGGAAGAGAGAGAGAGAGAGAGAGAAACAGAGAGAGAGAGAGAGACAGAGAGAGAGAGAGAGAGAGAGAGCAGATGGGACAGTGTCAAGGAGTGCAAAATGAGGCATACCTTCATCCATCATGACACACACACACACACACACCCACACACACAAAGGGCACACACACACACACACAAACAGGGATACAACACACACACACACACACACACACACAGTCAGTTCCATGCACACACACACACACACACACACACACACACACACACACACACACACACACACACAGTCAGTTCCATGCACACACACACACACACACACACACACTCACACACACACACACAAACAGGGATACAACACACACACACACACACACACACACACACACACACACACACACACACACACACACACACACACACACACACACACACACACACACAGCAGTCTCACTCACTCATTTCACAGCGGACATATTGAGGCCACAAAGCACAACGAACACTTCCCTTCTGTCGTCGGTGTCAAACTAAATTCAGCGCTGAGTGAAACGTCTCTGGACAGAAGCTCCTTACAGTCAGGTAGACAGTGTGCTGAGCAACACAGTGAATACATAGACCAGGACATGAGTTCAAATGAGCTATATTGATATGACCATGGAATAGAAAAAATACATTTACAATTTAGACATTTTGGATACTTCAAATTCATTCAAGTTAAGTTTATTAAGTTTATTTATTTGTCGATTAACACAAGGTATATCGAAATGTGTTCTTCGCATATCCCCTCACATAAAATGTTCATTCTACTCAAACATATGCCTATAAATAGTAAAACGAGAGACACTGAACATTTGGAGTGGTCTCTTCATTTTTTCCAGAGCTGTACATACAGTATATGGTATGACTGGATGATTATATCATGTTAAGCCAAAATAAAACTAGAATTAGCGCCTGGCGGTTATATGCCGTCATGAGGCAGACAATTGCCTAACAGTGAAAGTCAAGTGCTGGTAGGCAATGTTTTAAATAAGGTAAACCTCCTTCTCAAAAGCTACACTATGGTACAAGGTCACTGAGACTTAACACTATGTAATGTCACGGTAAACTTTGACTTCATAAATATAATCTATTCAGCCCTCGAGTCCAAGTGTAAGTCTGTGCTAAATCTGACAAAAATACATCAAACTATTCTTAAAAATATTGTACTTACAAGACATCAGTTCCTCCTTGAGTCATAATGGACATTGGTGCAACGTTCGACGAAAATCCCTCAAAGCGTTCATGAGATATTGCATTACCAAACATTTGCCCAGACGGACACAACAAATCAAAAACCTAATGCCTTTCGCCTTCTGCTTCCTCAGGCATAGAAAACAAGAACAATACTCATGAGTGTGTTTACTGTTTTCTTATGTGAAGAGAAAAAAAAAAACATTTCCATACAATCCACTCACACAAAAAAAACATCTAGAGAGAGAGAGAGAGAGAGAGAGAGGGAGAGAGAGAGAGAGAGAGAGAGAGAGAGAGAGAGAGAGAGAGAGAGAGAGAGAGAGAGAGAGAGAATGGGCCAAGATACCTTGTGGAAAATTGGTTGCATAATGCCGCAATTCACTTCTCATTTCTTGCTGTGCTCCACCACATATTGGGCCCGGGACCCGCAGTATGGTAATAGAGTTGATGTCTCCATACTCCATCCAGCCATATTCACACTCATTTGGTATTTATTCATGAGAAGGTAAGCCTTGATACACTTTATATCACTCACTCGCTTCGTGCTCATTCAAAACTCCGGCATTATATAATATCATTTGAAAACTTCTCCAAGCATATCTCCATTCGAAGTTGTGAATGAAAAAAGGCAAAACAAAAAAATAGACACACACACACACACACACACACACACACACACACACACACAGACACACACAGACACACACACACACTTAGTATGCACTCCTTGGCAACAAAACAATAACCTGCCACGGCAACGGGAGCAGACAATTCATCCAACGTTCCTCGGAGGAAGAAATTCACAAATAGACTTGAGGAATTTTTTTTTTTTCGTTCTTCCCCTAGTGATCCCATCAAAATGCTGTCAAGCCTTTTCCACTGCTCTGTGATTGTGCTTTCATCGCAGTGTAAGAATTGCAACTATTGCACCGACGAGGACTGTGTTATGTTGGCAATGTGTCGCCTGCTGCAACAAGCCTGAACCCAAACCCTGAAACAAAACCAATTTCAGATTTGTTATTAGGGATATACTGCGATTGACTATGGGTGTGGTAGGATGGCTTAGAGGAAAGAGGGGTCGACCAGTAACCATGAGGTCACTGGTTCCTCCTCCCAGTAACCATGAGGTCTCTGGTTCTTCCTCCCAGTAACCATGAGGTCTCTGGTTCCTCCTCCCAGTAACCATGAGGTCTCTGGTTCCTCCTCCCAGTAACCATGAGGTCTCTGGTTCCTCCTCCCAGTAACCATGAGGTCTCTGGTTCCTCCTCCCAGTAACCATGAGGTCTCTGGTTCCTCCTCCCAGTAACCATGAGGTCTCTGGTTCGATCCCTGGCACCGGACAGACGGATGTTAGTAATAAAACTAGTAGTGGCTGCTATTACATCTACGGTGTCTACCATCTCTAACATTGTGTCCTTGAGCAAGACACTTAACCCCAAACTGCTCCAGGGGCGCTGTACTATGGCTGACCCTGCGCTCTGCCCCCCTCTGTAATATGGTGTATTGAGAGGGGATATGCGGAAAGACAAATTTCAAATAAGAATCATAACTATTGCACCGACGAGGACTGTGTTATGTTGGCAATGTGTCGCTTGTTGCAACAAGCCTGAACCCAAACCCTGAAACAAAACCAATTTCAGATCTGTTATTAGGGATATACTGCGATTGACTATGGGGGTGGTAAGATGGCTTAGAGGAAAGAAGGGCAGACCAGTAACCATGAGGTCTCTGGTTGGATTAAGGTAAGGTAAGGTAAGGTAACTTTATTTGTACCCGAGGGTAGATTTGGTTGCAGTTAAAAAGAATTGGCTGCTTACACACACACACGCAGACAACATTAACAACATCGACAGACAGTAACATAAAAGTGACAACAGCTCCAGACATATAGGAACATGGAATAAAAGCATACAAAAAGGTATTACTATCAAAAGATAAATAAATACTGAATACAAGCCATCATGGCAGATACAAAAAACAAGGTGGCTGGTATCACATCTTCAGTGCCTACCATTTATACCATTGTGTCCTTGAGCAAGACACTTAACCCCATTACTTAATTGTAATAAAGGCCAACACTTCAAAAAAGTTCAAAACCAAAAATAAGAACACCTTGAAATGGATACAATGACATTGGCAGTGTAGTCTCTATTCCAATCATGTCTTATTGTGACCCTGTTCAGTCTAGCACATACCAAACCCTCAAACACATCTCCCCTACCATTGGTCCATCCCTGGAACAGTGAAAAGGTGAGCTAGCTTCAGGTTTATCTATCTTGTGTGTTTACTTAACCTTTAGGAAGTCCTCATTAGGTGGCTAACTCCACAGAGCCCATTGGGTTTGTCAGGAGGGAGATAAATTAACAGTGGGAGCATTGATCTGACTTATGCCTTAAGCTGGGATCAGCCCAGGTCAGCCCAGTGTGCACAATGTAATTAGTTTATCAGCGAGAAGGGACTTTCCTTTAAGTGATTAATCAGGAAAGATCTCTGTCGCTGTGTGTGAATGAATGGAACCTGGATCCCTGTAAAGTTGACCAGTTTAAAATGTTGCTGAAGACTCGCTTTTGTTGCATCGGCCTTTATCACAAGTTGAGACTTTGATACTCCTAACTTTTTTTTCTCATGTATCTTATATGTTGTTTTGTATTGTATCTTGTACAGCACTTTGGTCAACTGATGCTGTTTTTAAATGTGCTATAGAAATAATTTGGACTTTGACTTTTGACTTAACTCCAAAGTTAAAAAAGGAATAAGCAGCCAGTGGCAGGGGGCAAGAAGAAAGCTGTTGATTTGATCTGATTTCCTAAAAGAGTCTACGAGGAACTTTTAAATATTCATGAAACAGTCAAATTGTTCCTTGTATGATTATAAATGACCTGTAACAGCAAACGAGACCGTCAATGGAAGAAAATGCCATTTGTATATAGTTATTATTGATCCCTTTGCGTTGGTCTGAAATTCCTTGATCTCAG
>NC_137218.1:4356270-4371270 GCF_949987685.1 Ammodytes marinus
AGCAAATTTGCACCACCAGCTTCATCAGACAATTTCAGTATGAGAATGTTTAACAGATATTCAAAGCTCACTGATTTATCTATGAGAAAAAAATATTGATATATCACATTTAAACTGGATGTATGATTGATAGTGACAAGTCATCTGTATCTTAAAGCTGGGGTAAAGGATTTGGGGAGAAAATGGCAGTTGGGATAGAGATTTTGAATCCAAATACCTCAACCGCTCCACTTGTTCTCCTTGGTCCCTCCCCTATGGTCCCTCCCTGACACGCTCTACACCAACAAAGTCATGCCAAAGTGAATGGACAGTCCCAACAGCCAATAAGAACAGAGAATCGGAGCCTCGCTCTGATTGGTCAAAGTGTACAGCTCATGTTAACTTTGACTAATCAGAAATCACATACCCCAGCTTTAAGTCTGTATTTCTTAATTATTTTCGACGTAAAACAAAATGTCCGGAGGCAACTAAAAGCATAAAACTCTTCACTATGTTAAACTTTGTGATTCTAAAATATGACAAAAATGCCAAAAAAAAATGCTTACTACACTATAGCTCATTCATTAGATTCAATTAATTAGTATCAGCAATACAAGTCATACTGTTTTGATTACAAATTCAGGACATATACAACAAACCACTGCTACAGAAATTAGATATTTTTTTTAACGTTATCCTAGTTAAAACCATTATGAGATCTATTGGCATTCCCCATCCGTAGTGTACTATCAAAACACGACAGCAATGCTACATTATATACGCCCCTGCCTCCATGTATCATTCTCACACCTTTTTGTTCAATTTTCCTAAAAGCACAACAAAAAAACATCACACACACACACACACACACGCACGCACGCACACACACACACACGCACACACACACACACACACACAATCGCACCATCAGAAAACTCCTAAAGATGCTTCACAGTGCCATAAAACTGAACACATAAGGGGTTATAAAAACAGCTGGGTGTGCATTTATCCCCCCTAGGGCCCCGCACATTATTGCACTGCACATCATGGCACTTATGATATTGAATTTCTCTGCATGAGCTCACCTCATCAGTGTCAAAGTACCTTCCACTTGAGCCTGCTATCATCCCCTTATATATGATAATATAATATAGCATTGCCTACATCAGTACTGGTGCGTGCCTAATTGTTGTGGGTCTCGTTTCATCTATGCTGACATAGCATGTCAATAAGAAGAAAGAGGGAATGGTAATTGTCCGTCAATGTAGCTTAGGTTGGGAGAATTTTGAAGCCTCGAAAAACGATCTCAGCTACTGCCCAATGTTGGGTGACATATTAATTTAATTAATAAAATGTCAGTGATTCAACCAATTAGAACATTAAAGGTGGAGTCAGTGATTCTGGAGAACGCTTGTTGTCAAAATCACTTCATGTCAAAATCAGTGAATATCTCATCATGATCCGCTACCTGTCCGTACAGTGTGTGTGTGTGTGCAGAACAATAAGCCAGTGTCAATACACAGCCTAGGCTCTGTAAACGAGCATGTTGCTAGTTATGGTGGGCCCTCTTTGTTTACATACCAGTTTATAGAGCCTAGGCTGTGTATTAACATCAGATGTGTTTTCAGTGCACACATAGTATGGACAAGTAGCAGATTGTGAGGCGAGCTGCTACTTATTCACTGATTTTGACAAAAAAAGTGATTTTGACAACAAGCGTTCTCCAGAATCACTGACTTCACCTTTAATGTAGCCAGCTTACAGTAAGCACAATACACATGCATTGGTTTTGTATGGTTTATTTTTTTTTCCATTTCCTGAACCAAATGAGTAATTACTATCCCATGTTATATCAACAGACTCACCATGGCAACCCAGTCTCCTTTGAACATCCTAATATAGACCCTTGGCATTTATCCTAGTTAACATGACAGCTTGACAGTTTGAGGATGCACACCCTAGATAATACCAGAGAACACACACACACACACACCCACACACACACACACACACACACACACAGACACACACACACACACACACACACACACACACACAGACACACACACACACACACACATGGCCTAAGGGTTGATGCTGTATACCTAGTCAATCAATTTGAAGCCCTTTCATGCTACAAGCGCTTGATCTGCTAATATTGTAGAAGAAAAGAAAAATAATAATTTTCATGTTTATTTGATGAATTATGAGGTCATGGCAACCGTTCAATTTGATAAAAGGATCATTTCACTTGTGTCCACATCTGTGTTTTGATCCTATTGAGATGGATGTGTGTGTTGGCCCTGTCACATACACCTCCATAGTCTTAGCAAGTCTAGAAAATGGGAATTGTACACATGCCCTACGTTCCAATCCCCATACTTCCCTACTATTTAGTATGCCAGAAAAAGATTTAGGATGCCCCAATAAATGCACGTCAATTGTAGTATGCTGAAAATACATAAATGCCCCACTAACTTCAATAGCATTTTGGAGTAGTCTCGTCTTTATTGTTGACATTTCTCGACATAATGAAAACAAATCTTCCTTATATGTTTTTCTTTTTTCTCCTGTCTGTGGCCCTAAAACTCTCCTGTACTTCAGTATGTAGTGTAGTAAAAAGAAACAGTATGTGATTGGTCTCAGCACTTTTTTACTTTTTTTACTGGGGCGGCAGTGGCGAAGTAGGTAGGGAGATCGCCTCTGGAGTGCAGGGTCGGAGGCTCGATCCCCCGTCTCCCCGCCACATGTCGAAGTGTCCCTGAGCAAGACACTGAACCCCAAATTGCTCCCGATGGTTCAGAGAGCGCCTTGCATGGCAGCTACTGCCATCGGTGTATGAGTGTGTGTATGAATGGGTGAATGTGGTAAGATACGTAAAGCGCTTTGGGGCTGAGAAAATCGGCTAGAAAGCGCTATATAAGTCAAGTCCATTTACCATTTACAAAGCCTAATTATTTGGGAAGAATAGACCACTTCAGCAACTGTCAATTTTCCTCTGAAGGTAAATTGTTACAGCTTTGGAGCCCTGTGATTAACTGAAGCCTTCATTGTCTGGCCGCCTATTACAATCAGGGCCCACCTTGATTATGTCATTACAAAGATGGGCAGAACACTCAACAGTGTCACCTCCATGCATTTTGCTATCTGTTCAAGGGTATCTTTCGTGATTATAAGTGGGTTTATCGAACTATAATAATGGCTTAATGTGTGTGTGTGTGTGTGTGTGTGCGTGAGTGTGTGTGTGTGTGTGTGTGTGTGTGTGTGTGTGTGTGTGTGTGTGTGTGTGTGTGTGTGCGTGTGTGTGTGTGTGCACGTGAAAAGTTAAGTGATGGGGGCTACAATTGAAGAAGTGCATTTTTGAAATGGATATTATTTTGGGCAGAAGAGTCAAAATGTGCTTATTTCATCCTTAAATAAAATATGATGATTGTATTTAAAGCATGTACAATATAACTATTGGGGTAAGTTACATCTTCCTTGACATCCATGGAGCTAAAAAATACACCATGCATTGGGCGCTCCGGTGGTGTAGTGGATAGAGCGTGAACCATATTGGCTCCGGCCTTCGTTGCAGTGGTCGCGGGTTCAAATCCGACCCGTGGACCTTTACTGCAGGTCATCCCCCCTCTCTCTCTCTGTCTCCCCATTTCAACTCTGTACTGTCAAATAAAGCTTGAAAATGCCCAAAAATAATCTAAAAAAATACACCATGCACTATCACCAATGCTCACATCACTGGCTATTCACCATTCAAACTCACACATCGGTAATCAGTGTCCGTGAGATACTTGGACATATTTATTAATAGCAGCTCCATAGTTCATTGCCCATTAGTGTGTCTCACATCACATGTGAGTTGAATCCTTCACTGAAACACTGCGCTGTGATGTTTAATTGACTTTTATGGCATGTGCCTTTTTCTGACAGACCAACCTTGAAATTACAGATGTGTGTGTGTGTGTGTGTGTGTGTGTGTGTGTGTGTGTGTGTGTGTGAGTAAGTGAGTGAGTGTGTGTGTGTGTGTGTGTGTGTGTGTGTGTGAGAGAAAGAGAGAGAGAGAGAAAGAGACAGAGAGAGAGAGAGAGAGACAGACAGACAGAGAGAGTGAGAGTGTGTGTGTGTGTGTGTGTGTGTGTGTGTGTGTGTGTGTGTGTGTGTGTGTGTGTGTGTGTGTGTGTGTGTGTGTGTGTGTGTGAACATTCAGCCCTGAACATGATGTCCACTCGGGGTGTTAGGTTATGCAAATGAGGGCCGACCTTGACATGTAGCGTTGTTCGCTGAAACGGCTGAAACGTCCTGTGCATTTGAAACGTATTTAGTAGTTCACACACGGCACTCTGGTTTTTTGATCTCCTTATTATCCCTTAGAAAAAGGTGAATACTTTTCTCTCCACTGGGTTTCACCTTCAATAAAATCCAGTTCCTCCAATGATATACAGCTGTGGAAAAGATTAAGAGACCACTCCAAATGTTCAGTGTCTCTGGTTTTACTATTTATAGGCATATGTTTGAGTAGAATGAACATTTTGGTTTTATTCTACAAAACTACTTACAACATTTCTACCAAATTTCCCACCAAAAATATTGTCATTAAAGAGCATTTTCAAATAAGTAATGTAGAGATGAAGATTGAAGAACATCTATAGTTGTAGCTCTACGCAATCCTTTGCTTGTTTCCATGGAGAAAGTGTCATTGGGTGATTAGCCTGAAAGAGTTCCTGTTATAATATATACTGTTATTTATAGATATATAGATATATATGTACATCACTGGAACACAGAAATTGCTCATCAAGGTAGGAACATTGGATGGTTAAAATAAATGTAATGTTAGAAATGAAATAATATCTACAGAGCCAGAACACTGAAGTTGAAAACTAGTGTGTAACTTTGGACTGTTACGCTGTGTTCCAATCCCCATACTATCATACTAGTTAGTATGGTAGAACAAAGATTTAGGATGTCCCGATTCTTGTGGCCAGATTCAGTATGGTTAGAAATAGCCGGATGTCTACTGGATCCGGCCGCGATTTTTTAGTGTTGAAAACAGCATTGCTATTTGGGCGGTTCTGACCCACAATCCAGTGCGCACCGGAAGTGACGTGACATCGACGAAGCCTCCGTATAAAAACAAACGGGGAATGCGATGGATAAAAAAAGCAAGAGGCAAGATCAAGGCGCAATGTTATGATGAAATCAATAAGTCAAAGTATGTCCCAAGTGTATGCCTACTGCATCCTAACTAGGTTAGTTTTATGGTCAGATGTAGTATGTAGAATAGAAAAAAAGAAAGAGTATGTGATTTGGAACGCAGGGTGAGTTTCTACATTGCCATAACGGTAAGTTAAGTGGAACTTTTTCTGGCAACATATTTTCTTAACCTTTATTTATACAGGTAAATCCCATTGACACCAAAGACTCTTTTACAAGGGAGACCTGTTTTCCTTTCCCACGTTACCATTCACACACCGATAGCAGGCTAACTATCGACATTCACACGAGGCAAGGTGGGTGAAGTGTCTTGCTCAAGGACACAACAACTATGACACAGGTGGCAGGGCGGGGATCGAACCTCCAACCCTTTGATCATCGGCCGACCCGCTCTACCACCTGAGCCACAGTCACCCCCAGATTCAGTCAAATCCAAAGACACTCGGTGCAAAGAAAACAATTTCACTGGAGAATTTACAAACCAAACTTACTCTGAGTGGTGGAATGCTTTGAGTGCAGTTTAAATAGATACTAATGTGAGAGTGTGCCAGATACATACAAGGAGAGGGCGCTTTTACAGATTAATTTGAAAGTAAACAAAATTATTTCTGTATTTTGGTCTTTACAAATTAGATGGATAATACATACTGCAAGTCGGGGCCATTGCTTGTGCTGCTTGGAATTTCTGTTATTGGATGCTGTCCCTCCAAAACATTTTTTTAAATTTTTTTTAAGATAATTTTTTGGCATTTTCAAGCTTTATTTGACAGTACAGAGTTGAAATGGGGAGAGAGAGAGAGGGGGGATGACCTGCAGTAAAGGTCCACGGTTTGGATTTGAACCCGCGACCACTGCAGCGAAGGCCGGAGCCAATATGTTACACACTATTTAACTTTTATACATATATATATCACATACAGATACACAGACAGCTAGGTTTATGTGATGCTAGTTAGATGGATAAGGCTTCAGTATGTGCAGTATGTGCAAGGTAAGGCAAGTTTATTAATATAGCACACTTCAGACACAAGGCCATTCAAAGTGCTTTACAGGGGCAAGATTAAAATACATACTACACATTCAAAAAGCGAATTAATAGAAATATAATATTTAAGAGTGAATGAATAGAAATAAAACATTTAAATTAAATTAAAAATTAAAGGTTAAATGGAAACAGCAAAAGTGTTAACGCACACACACACACACACACACACACACACACACACACACACACACACACACACACACACACCCACACCCACACACACACACACACACACACACACACACACACACACCCACACCCACACACACACACACACACACATCTGCAGATTTGATTTAAAAGAGCTGAGAGTTGCAGCAGACCTTTAGCAGTATTCAACAGTAAGTAAACAGAGCCTTCTCAGGAGAGGGGGAGCTAACCTGATTAGCATTTTGTACACTGGGCTAAAAAGTGCCAAAGACACAAATGTCCACTGAGGGACAATTACTGAAAGCACTGAGGAGCTAGTGAGATTCCAAGGCACAAGGCAGCGTCATGAGGGAATGTTTTAACGAGCCCGAATCAACCATCAAATCAATATTCACTGTGATGCTGCAGTGTTGAATTATGAAGATGATAATTTGTGAAAATGGACAGCTCCCCTTTCAAAGCCAGGAAGCAGAAAAAGCCCAACTATGGTTAAAGGTGCAGTGTGTAATAATATGACATCATCAAGAAAGTTCTACAAAGTTCTAGAATGCAACACTCCCTGGGTAACCCCAACCCTTTAGAATAATAACAGAAGCTACAGTGGCCTTCAAGGACAAGAACCATTCTAAATTTTAAACAATGCACCTGATGACATTCCAACTATGACACTTTCAAGATGGCGGCACTAGGCCTTGGTCCAAAATATGCAGAAATATGGACATATATGAGACCCTTTCTAAGGGAAAAAATAATAATAAAAAAAAAAAAAATTCAGCTAGTATGCACTAAATTACACATACTTATGGATATTATAATTACTTTCTACAAAATCCAAAATTCTACACACTGCAGGTTTAAATGAAAGATATGTTGATGGTGCAGACTACAGTTTTTTTTTGCTTGTACAAATAGTGCCAACTCCATAATTCAATTGATTTAAAATAAGATTTAATAATCTGAATTCATCATAAATCAGACCTTCAGCGGGCGGGCACAGCAACAGGATACACGCTCGGCCAACCCCTCCTCCATCACAACAACCACATAAAGAAGAAATGCTTACCTAAGGAAGAAAAGAGAGGGAGAGAAAGAAAGAGAGGGAGGGAAGGAGAGAGAGAGAGAGAGAGAGGGTTAATCAAATGACATTACAGTCAATTGCACTCAGCAGCCTAACATGTTTTTTTATACTTCGCTTTTTCACAATTATGTCCGGATCGTATAACATATCACATACATGTAGCCACAATGCCATAGACGTTGAGATTTTCGGTCCAGAGTATTTAAAAAAATTATAATGTTGAGATAATGTCCGTTAAAGATGGTTGTATAGGATAAATATACAGACGCAAACAGACAAGGTTTGGTCAAATAAACACCTAAATGTACATGTTGATCCTATTGATTTACACTAGTATGAAAGAAGACATGTTATGGACGCAAAAATTGCCAAAATCTCAAAATTGACCAGTGATTGAAACAATATGGTTGCGTTCCGAATCGCATACTCTTTCTTTTTTCTATTCTACATACTACATTTGACGATAAAAATAATCTAGTTAGGATGCAGTAGGCATACTATTGGGACATACTTTTACTCTCTTATTTCATCATAACATTGCGCCTTGATCTTGCCTCTTGCTTTTATATCCGTCGCATCCCCGTTTGTTTTCATATGGAGGCTTCGTCGATGTGACGTCACTTCACGTGCGCACTGGATTGTGGGTCAGAATCGCCCAAATATGATGCAGTTTTCAACACTAACAATCTTGGCCACATGAAGTATGACATCCGGGTACGTCCAACCATCCTAAATCTGGCCACAAGAATCGGGACATCTTAAATATTTTTCCTACATACTATACTAAATATGTTTTCTACATACTATACAGTAGAAAGTATGCGATTCGGAACGCAACCAACGTTTTTGCTTGTCATGTTTAGTTGTTTTTAATGCAGTGCCTTATTGCTTCATGTACGACCAATTTAGTAGTAAAAATACTAGCAGCAGCTACACAGACATACATCCCCGGAAACAATTAAGAGACCAGTCTGGATTTTTCTTAAATCTTCATCTCTACATTACTTAATGAAAATTATCTAAATGACAATATTTTTATTGTGAATTTGGTAGAAATGGTGTCAGTAGTTTATATTATAAAATCAAAATGTTCATTCAACTCAAACATATGCCTCTAAAGAGTAAAACAAGAGACACTGAACATTTGGAGTGGTCTCTTCATTTTTTTCCCCCGGAGCTGTATGTATGTACCTCAATGTAGCATCAATACCAGCCAATATGTTCTTTAAAAAGCTGAGCCATTCCCCTTTGTTGTGCTGTTTTTTTTTTTTTCACTTTTGGAATTTAATACGCTGAGATTACTGATATTACAGGCATGGGAAAACAATTTCATTTGGCGCGAGGACAAGACGCGTTGATGCACAACAGTGAGAGAAAGATAACAGACTGACTGACAAAAAAAAAATCATTTTCAGATTAGAGACAAGCTGTGTGAAAAAGGGCCCTCTATAAAAAGCTGTCTCTACCAGATGCCTTTCTGGGCAAATCCTTGATTTGATTAGCGTTTAAAAGGCTGTTTAAAAACCCCTCCCTCCGCTGCACACACAACACAATTAAGTTTTTTTTTCCCCAAAATGGTGAACTTTGTGATCCCTTTTCTACAGCTTGATATATCCGTCGGCTTAACTGGCGGTTTATTGTATTATGGAGGGAAAATATAACTGTAATTATACTGCAAATAGAAAGCGTAATTGGACAATTGGACAGAGGGACCAACTCTATAATGTGCATTTTGAATTAGCCCTTTTGTAAAAACCACGGATGGCGTGTGAAGGTGAGAGAGTGTATCGGCAGATTGGCAAATGGCCGTGCCCAGAAGAACACAAGCGCCTACACACACACACACACACACACACACACACACACACACACACACACACACACACACACACACACACACACACACACACACACACACACACACACACACACACACACACACACACACACACACACGCCATTAAAGGGAATACACAAATAGTTCACCCAATTGAACGGATGGCACAGAGCACCTATCAAGACATGCAACATTGAAGCGTCAAGTGTAGCCTCGCTAGCTACTAAAGCTAACTTCATTAAGTTCGCAACAAGATGATCTGAAGCTGTGGGGATCTATCACAGCAGGATAATGTACCAGTATTTTATTTGAATATCTCCCCAAACAGGACTGACATGCCCTGTGATTTAAAGAAGCTAGAGTGTACTTTTGAACCCCACAAGTAGGACGTACTACAGTAATGTTGGTCAGTTTGTTGGCCTGTATATATCTCATTGTCCAAATGAGTTAATTTGTTGTATATACAGCTCCGGAAATAATGAAGAGACCACTCCAAATGTTCATTGTCTCTAGTTTTACTATTTAGAGGCATATGTTTGAGTAGAATGAACATTTTGGTTTTATAATATAAACTACTGACAACATTTCTACCAAATTCCAATACGTGTTTTGTCATTAAGAGCATTTTCAATAAGTAATGTAGAGATGAAGATTTAAGAAAAATCCAGACTGGTCTCTTTAAATTGTTCCTAAGCTGTATTTAAGTGTTTCTTGTAGAGCTGTTATAATTTGTGTGTGTGTGTGTGTGTGTGTGTGTGTGTGTGTGTGTGTGTGTGTGTGTGTAAGATAACAGTGGACTGTGTAACTCCACTCCACTCTCTCTCTCTACTCTACAAATAGCTTGTCTCATTTGCTGCTGCAGCACAAACAGACAGTGAGCTGACGTCTGGCATGTTTACTTTGCAACTCCACAAGAAATCATTTCTGAAAACTTCTGAGGCAACATCCACAACTCTTACATCAGTTGTCTCTGTGTGTGTGTGTGTGTGTGTGTGTGTGTGTGTGTGTGTGTGTGTGTGTGTGTGTGTGTGTGTGTGTTCTGTGTGTGTTTCTGTGTGTCTCTCTCTGTATGTGTGTGTCTTTGTGTGTGTGTGTGTGTGTGTGTGTGTGTGTGTGTGTTTCTGTGTGTCTCTCTCTGTATGTGTGTGTGTGTGTGTCTCTCTCTCTCTCTCTGTGTGTGTGCTTGTGTCTGTGTGTGTCTGTGTGTGTGTGTGTGTGCTTGTGTCTGTGTATGTATGTGTGTGTTTGTGTGTGTGTGTATGTATGTTTGTGTGTGTGTGTGTATTTGAGAGAGAGAGTTAGTTAGGAACGTGGAAGTGGGTGTTATTTTTGATGGTTTTGTGTGCAGACAGTCGAGCCAAATTGGACAGAATCAGAGACATGGTTTCACTGTCTAACTCAAGAATCTGCAAACCAACGCTGCTGCTCTCGTCATATCTGTACCTGTCACATCCACTTTAAAAACACTGATTAAAAATCCCCCCGCGGGCTGTCACTCAACTTTCTACCTACATGATGAAATTTTAGCTACTTTTTACAAATAATTATTTTATTTGTTCGCATGACCACTGCATTTCTAGACAGCAGAAAGTAGACACTTTGTCAGAGAATACACAGTTAGCTATTAGCGGTGTAACAAGGCATCGATATAGCCTGGCATCGCCCGCCTACATACTTCCATTCAATTTGTATTTCCCTTCAGTAGTCAGTCTGGGTCTGCGATATATTAATGGGTTTTCTCCGGACATATTGTTGCCGGTCCAATCAGCGAACAGAGGGAGTGGCTCAGAAGCCGGCGCATGACATATGTCACGAACAAACATTATGCGATTGGTTGGCAGATCCAGAGTGGCACTGGGCAGATCCAATTGTTTAAATCTTCAACAGACACCCGCCTTCAAGTGAGTTAACGTTTGTCAATTGAGCGATTCCAGACCTTCTATACAAATGAAATGAAGTACGATGGTCTGGTAGGAGCAGGCTAGCATCGATATAGATTGATACTGTATATCAATTAATTGGTGCAACGCCCAAGGATGCATATCACCGTCTTTAATAATCATCAGTTGTATTTGTATAGCCCAATATCACAAATAGACATTTGCCTCAGTGGGCTTTACATTCCATACAGTATGACACCCTCTGCCCTTAGACCCATAGCTCGGCTGAGAAAAAACTCCCAGTAAAAAAAACCTTTTAATAAAGGCTTTTATTTTGACAATCTCTCAGAATGTCAGTGTGTGACACTAGTTCTACCAAAATAATGGATTGTCTCAACCTTCCCTAACAACCAACCCATCACCCACTCACTTTTCACTACACTGCACTTACCACACACACAACAACACATGCTAACAACAGTAACAGCACACCCCCTCTCCCTCACCATCAAGTGCACACATCCCTCCTATTAGCACTTACACTCAACGCTGTGTTTGTTTCGGCTGAAAAGGTTAGCGCTCGACATAATGCGCGGCAGGGTAAAAAGCCTGCTCCGGTTAAGGCTACCTTAATCCGCCTTTTCTCCTGGGAGTCTTAATGAATGTAGGCAAGTGGAGTAGCAGCCGTCGCTAAGGCCCCATCACCCCGAGTGAGGCTGAAATCCTTGTCAGAATTAAGGGTGCAAGACACTGCCACTCAGTTGGAGAGAGAGAGAGAGAGAGAGAGAGAGAGAAAGATAGAGAGAGAGACAGAGAGACAGAGAGAGAGAGAGAGAGAGAGAGAGAGAGAGGTGAAGGCCCAGTTAATGAGAAAGTTGGATAGCATGAACAAAATATATGAGAAATTCCAAACAGCTGAGCTTTCTCTACGTTCTAGGCCCCACACTGTAATATGTTTTCCATTCACACCGGCCCCTTCAAACCTATTTGACAATCTGAAGGTGAAGATGAGTCTCATGTCAAGGTACTATAGGATTTTTCTAGACATATTTCACATATAGAGGTGATGTGTAGGTTCATGAAATATAGCCTGACGGATGTTCTAAAGGAGAAGAGAGCAAAGAGTGTGTCAAAGTTGAAAGAGAGGCCCCTTTATTTTTATTTTATTTTTATTTTTTAACCTTAACATATTTATACAATGATTCCGGAGACTCTTTTTCAAGGGAGACCTGTTCCCATTCCCACATTATGCACATTATGCAAACTACCTTGCTTAAATTCTTTTTTGAATGTGTGCTCTATGCTTGATGTATTTTGTTCTTACTTGATGTATTTTGTTATTGCTTATGTAAAGCACCTTGAATGGCCTTGTGTCCGAAATGTGCTCTAAAAATAAACTTGCCTTGCCTTGCCTCATATTAAGAACACATAATAGAATTGGAATGCATAAAGCTAAAAACACATTCCAAAAAGTATTGAAGACACACATAACAATGCCGCACTGATCAGCTGACAATTATTATATAATTGAAATTCCTCTGTCATCTCGAGTGCTCCATTACATCTCCTGATCAAAACCCTTATGTTATCCTTAAAGGGACACTGTGTAACATTTTAAGTAAGTTATTAGCTAAAATCAATATCCTCATTCATAAATATGTCCTCATTGGTGTAAAATCACCTCTGCCAATAATCTGAATTATCCTCCTGAGCGGAGAATTACAAATATTAATATTACATTTTGTACATTGAGCAGGCAAGTCGTATGGAGGAATCCATGTTTTTGGAATGTCATCAGGTGCATTGTTTAAAATTTAGAATTGTTCTTGTCCTTGAAGTACTGTATCTTCTGTTATTATTCAAAAGGGGTGGGGTTACCCAGGGAGCATTGCATTCTATAACTTTCTAGATGATGTCATATTACACAGTGTCCCTTTAAAGACCTACTTCACCGGTGGAAATATGAAGGTGTATTGAACTCTGAGATCGTATGTAGTATAAATGTGCAAACATTTTAGAAATCGGTTCATCCTAGCCTGAGAAAAGGCAGAAAGAGTGTGTTATGGTCTCACTGTCTAACCCTACATTATCCCATGTGTGATGTCACACATGGTAAAATGTAGGGTTAAGATTAACAGGACAGCTGTGCCAAGGGAAGACTGAGGGAAGAAAAACCTCATTCATTATATCATAATAGCGATTTTATAATGATAGAACGCCGGTTCCATATGGGTGAAGTATTCCTTTAAATAAAACTAAATGCTGCCTTCTCTTAAGAAATCACTCCACAGCGGACTTAACATGAGGTATAGAATGCCTGTGATCCCAACTGAATACAACAGTTTTGCCATGATCATAAAAAAACCTACGTTTGATATTTCCAGATAAGGCTTTAATTAAAGCCCTTATCTTAGGAGAACGGCCTTTACAAAGAGACATTACAAGTGAGGGACCTTGAGATAATTGAGATTGAACAAGATAGCAGACGTCATATCTCCAAATAGCAACGGAAAAATTAAGTCATGATATCGCGATAACATTTGAACAAAATAATTGCCGACTTTGATCTATAAAAGCTTTTTAGAAAGATCGCATGTGGGTTTTGAACTATAGGAAATTAGTTGCCATGACATTGTCCTTAGAAATGGGGGTCTAAGGTTGACAGAAGTGTAATTGCTTGCTTTATAGGCATGGCTGCTATTTCTACACGGAGTTCGAAAACACAAAGAACTTGACAAAACAAGCCAGGGAGACCTATTGCCCCCCCCAGTCCCCCCCCCATGCCTATCACCACACTTCAAATTGAAAGCCATTTTCAATTTGGACACAAGCATTTCATTGGACATGGTTGGTCCACTTCCATTCTATTTTGCCATACCTTTCGTCAAATTTACTAGGAGTTTTTTTTCTCACAGCCGAGCTAAGGGTCTAAGGGCAGAGGGTGTCGCACTGTATGGAATGTAAAGCCCACTGAGGCAAATGTCTATTTGTGATATTGGGCTATACAAATAAAACTGATTTGATTTGATTTGATTTGATTTGAGTCAATGGCAGGGTTGTATAGTAAAGGTTTGTGTGTCCCTGTGGAAAACTAGGAAAAGGATTTTTGAACTGAAGTTTCCTTGGTAACAAAAGCTGTTGAGCCCTGAACTCTCACTAGTACATTCCCATTAGCACTTTATAAGGCTAAAGGCAGAGGGTTTGGCTTGACAGTAGGGAGTCACTGGGGGCCCATGGTTGCATGAAGCAATTTTGAACAATTCTGACAGATCGCCCGTTTGAGCCATAAAAGGAGGTCTTTGTGTGGAGTTTTTTATTCTAAAGGTTCATTTTAGAGTCATCAAATTCAAGATTGCAACCATGAATTTACAGAAGCAACGGTGGCCTTCAAGGACAAGAAGCTATAGTCACTAAAGATGGCATCGTCCACCACCACTGCCTCAAGTTTTTCCACAATATCAAGTGATGAGGTGAAGATGTATTTAGTTATTTATTCTACTTCTTTCTGGTCTTTCAACAGGTGCATTTCCCCATGACGTCACTATACATAAAAAACGTGTGAGTTTGTCTGTTCTGTGCTACTGTAGAAACATGGCAGTGCACCCCACTCCTTTGTAGGTAGATATAAAAGGCTAATTTTAGCGTTATAAAAAAAACAACAACTTTTATTTTAATATCAGTACACACTAATTCAAACATACTTATGAATATTATACTCAATTTCTACCAAGTATGTTCTGGAAAAAACTCCAAACTCCCCTGTTCACACACTATACTTTTAATCGATTGAGCCAATAGTTAAATGACATTTTTGATC
>NC_137218.1:4376270-4378770 GCF_949987685.1 Ammodytes marinus
CTATGGGAGAAGAATAAGGGTCTCAAGTGTGAGGTCAGATGGTATATTGTATTTTCGCCATCAATAATACATTTGCTGCTTTCAATATCTGTCATAACCAATTCCCAATCTAATGTATTTATCAGGCTACAACCTGTAAATGTATGTTGAAATATGCAGACCTTATTTGAGGTATAGTAAGAAGTAATAGGCTATAATACATGGGTGATATATGCTCATAATGTACAGTTACCCTATGGGTGTATATGATCTTAAACTGCAACCATTTTTTTTATAGATTATTTTTGGGCATTTTCAAGCTTTATTAGACTGTACAGAGTTGAAATGGGGAGACAGAGAGAGAGAGAGAGAGAGAGAGAGAGAGAGAGAGAGAGAGAGAGAGACAGAGACAGAGAGAGAGAGAGAGGGGGGATGACCTGCAGCAAAGGTCCACGAGTCGGATTTGAACCCACGACCATGGTGTTATGTGTGTATTTTGAATGTATGAATTGGGAACTAGTAAAGAGAGCGAGATGTTTCAGTGTGTTCTGTTATAGCAGCTGAAATACAGCACCACGGACAGCGACAGCTTCAGAAGCTGTTTAATGTGTTTTCATGAATTAATATCTGGCTGTGGCGAAGTGGATAGGGTGGTGGACCCGCAACCATAGGGTCGGTGGTTCGATCCCCCGTCTCCCCGCCACATGTCCAAGTGTCCCTGAGCAAAGAGACACTGAACCCTAAAATGTCTCCTGATAGTTAGCTTGCACCCTGCGTGGTAGCTGCTGCTGCTATCGGTGTATGAATGTGTGCTCCAGTTGTACGTTGCTTTGGATGAAAGTGTCTGCTAAATGACATAAGATGTATAACAAGTGATAAAATGTAACAGCATGGCAAGTTCCAACAAGGTGACATCAGCCTTACTGTGAGCGACTTTGCTATTGTTCACACAACTGAATACCAATGTTTTAATCACAGCGCATTCCAATTATATCCCCAAGTCAAACTGTCACTTGTTCTAAAAGCACGTATTTGTCATTTAGAAAATGCATATTTAATATTCAGTGACAGTGTTGTATGGTGGGCGTGCAAAAATCCATTATGAGGCATACGCTTGGTGATTGCATCGAGATTGAGGGGGAACATTTGCAAAGTTTTCTCACTAAAATATATATTTTTTTTTTCAGAGATTCTACTTTAGACAGTGAGTATAGGGAGAGAATGTCCCTGCATTCCGAATCGCATACTTTCTACTATTTAGTACGGTAGAAAGAAGATTTAGGATGTCCCGATTCTTGTGGCCAGATTTAGGATGGTTAGAAGTACCCGGATGTCCTACTTCATCTGGCCAAGAATGTTAGTGTTGAAAACAGCATGCTATTTGGCCGATTCTGACCCACAATCCGGTGCGCACGTGAAGTTTCCCAATTGTAGCATACTGCATCCTAACTAGATAATTGTTATGGTCAGATGTAGTATGTAGAAGATAAAAAAGAAAGAGTATGCGATTCGGAATGCAGGGTGTGTGTTAAAAGAGTGTTAATAAGGGGAGGAAAAATGCATCCAAGCAGCTAAGCAAGTGAGACAGATTAATTAAAACAATGTTGATTACTTTGTCAACTAGTGGCAATTTAAAGGGCCAAGGCTGCCTCAAAATAAATGGATATATAAGAGGCTTAACACTCTACATTTGCATTATTTTGTTAGTTATCCATGTGAAAACTGCTAGCTAAGTAAAACTCACTCTCCCTTTAGGCTAATTGGTGTTCTTTTTTAAAAGGAAATGCTGTAACAAGTTGATGAGATGCATCACAGACTGCCCCAGGTCTTGACAAAATCTTTCTAGAAGTTTTTTTTATGCATAGCAACATAGAGTTTGATGTTACATAATGTTGGTCCCCTTCTCGGCCTACTCTATCTGAATGGTGATCGAAAATATCAAGGAAAGTATGACCAAGTAACTGACCCTAAACCAAAGTAAGTGTGTATATATTTGGAATCTATTCCTATTAGTTACTGTAGGACACATCAACTGTCTTTGCAGTCGCACCAAACAATCTCAACACAAGAGGTTTTTTTTTTTCCAATCAAATCAAAATGTATTTTTACATATCCAAATGTCTTAGTTGTGGAGTTGAAAGCTTAACACATATACAATATGTCAACTAATCGCTGAAGAATTTGAATTTTTAAGATGTTAAACCTGCAGTGTGTAGCATTTTGGATTTTATTTCCTAGCAGATTTTGTAGAAAGTAATTATAATATCCATAAGTACATTCAATTTAGTGCATAATAGCTGAAATTATTTTTTTGAATTATTATTTTTTCCCTTAGAAAGGGTCTCATATATGTCCATATTTCTGCATATTTTGGACCAAGGCCTAGTGCCGCCATCTTGAAAGTGTTATAGTTGGAATGTCATCGGGTGCATTGTTTAAAATGTAGAATTGTTCTTGTCCTTGAAGGCCACTGTAGCTTCTGTTATTATTCGAAAGGGTTGGGGTTACCCAGGGAGCGTTG
>NC_137218.1:4391270-4416270 GCF_949987685.1 Ammodytes marinus
TGCAATAATGTGGCAATACCATATTTTGTGCACCTCTCTATAAAAAATCGAAAACTGTGGTTGCAGTTTGAATATACACAGATATTTTTTCCATGTTTAGCTAACCTATCATTTACCATACACTTTATACTGGGGGCGCCCTTAGCTCAGTTGGTAGGGCGTCCCCCCCCCCCCCCATGGGCCTCGGCCAGCAGCGGACCCGGGTTCGATTCCAGCCCGCGGTCGTTCTCTGCATGTCACTCCCCTCTCTGCCCCATTTCAACTCTGTCTCTACACTATCAATAAAGCATAAAACATTTTTAAAAAATGACATACTAACCCCAGTATGGCAGAAACATAAATCCCTCCCATCTATCTCCACATTGTGTGATGCTTTATGTGAGACATTCTATGATTTTCTTTATTTTCTGTTGCCGGTTCTTTTGAAGAAATGTATATAAAGGTCATAGAGAGTTGTCTGCTGCCTTTCAAACCCCTGAACCTCTGAAGGTGAAGTGGGAGGTAAGTGGATATGTGTGTGTGTGTGTGTGTGTGTGTGTGTGTGTGTGTGTGTGTGTGTGTGTGTGTGTGTGTGTGTGTGTGTGTGTGTGTGTGTGTGTGTGTGTGTGTGTGTATGTGTGTGTGTGTGTGTGTGTGTGAGAGTGTGTGTGTGTGTGTGTGTGTGTGTGTGTGTGTGTGTGTGTGTGTGTGTGTGGGTGAAGTGGAAGGTAAGTGGATATCTTGACATTTGTGTGTTTTTCCACCGTGGCTTCTGTTTGTACAAGCTGTGTGCCAACAAGGTGAAAGGTTCCCCACAGAAATGCTACAATGCTGCTTTGATCCTCAGTCCATTTTTTCCACGTGTCTAACACAGATCATCCCTGCGTTCCAATTCCCATACTTCCCTTACTATTTAGTATGCCAGAAAAAGATTTAGGATGTCCCAATACATGCACGTCAATTGTAGTATGCTGAAAATACATAAATGCCCCAGTAACTCCAATAGCATTTTGGAGTATTCGTCTTTATTCTTGACATTTCTCGACATATTGAAAAAAAATATTCCTCATCTGATTTTCTTTTCTCTCCTGTGGCCCTTAAACTCTTCTCTACTTTAGTATGTAGTGTAGTAAAAAGAAAGAGTATGTGATTTGCAACGCAGGGCATGTTTGAATTATGCAACGAGGAACTTTTAAATATTTCAGAAACAGTCTAATGTTTCCTCTGATGATCATGAATTACATGTTACAGCAAACAAGACGATCAGTGCAAAAAAAATGCTATTTTTTTATATAGTTTTTCATAATGCTTTTGTCATGGGTCTACTAACCCAGGAACAACAGCTGGCGTGGTAAAAACACTAGCGCTTTTCTCCAAAGGGGGCGCAAGAATTAACAAAAACTGAAAGTTCCTCGGAGCACCTTTAAAGCTGTACTGCGTAACTATATAACAGGAATTTGTGTCTGCTCTCTTTATTGTCTGCTCTGCCACGTCTAAATAATTAGCCTAATAGTTATCTAAAGAGTGTATGTGTTTTTGTTATTGTCGGTAGTAATACATTTCCTTTGTCACGTCAATTCCTGAGGGCAGACAGGAGAGACTCAAAATAGTTATTTTTGTTTTTAAAGAAGAAGTATATTCTTCACAGTCAAATGTAAGTGGAATGGTTATTGTGGACATAATGCCAGTGAAAAATAATATAACACTTATTTTTTTTAAATTTAAAAAAACTTTTTTAACATTTTTAAAAAACTTACACAGTACAGCTTTAAAGGGGCACCGTGTAACATTTCAAGTAATTTATTTGCTAAAATCAATATCCTCATTCATAAATATGTCCTCATTGGTGTAAAATTACCTCTGCCAATAATCTGAATTATCCTCCTGAGCGGAGAATTACAAATATTAATATTACATTTTGTACATTGAGCAAACAAGTCTTATGGAGGAATCCATGTTTTTGGAATGTCATCAGGTGCATTGTTTAGAATTTAGAATTGTTCTTGTCCTTGAAGGCCACTGTAGCTTCTGTTATTATTCAAAAGGGGTGGGTTACCCAGGGAGCGTTGCATTCTAGAATTTTCTTGATGATGTCATATTACACAGTGCCCCTTTAACTAATTGATGATGACACAAAGTATGTTGAAAAAAATGTTTGTGCAAGAATTAACAAAAACTGAAAGTTCCTTGGAGCACTTTTAAAGCTGCACTGTGCAACTATGTAACAGGGATTTGAGTCTGCTCTCTTTATTGTCTGCTCTAATATTTAAAAACTTACACAGTAGAGCTTTAACTAATTGATGATGACAAAGAGTATGTTTGTCATAGTCTTAACTAAACAAATTAGCACTCTACAGAGGCCTGATTAAAAATACCCAAATCTGATTTAAGGAAGCGGACAATAAAGACATTCAACCCCCCGGGCCCTCAGATCCTCCTCAGCCAGTCTCCTCTCCACCCACACATCAAAACTCTGCAGCCTTGGTGACAGAGCTTTCTCCAGGGCAGCTCCCAGGCTCTGGAACAGCCTCCCCCAACATATCCGTGACTCTCCATATTCCAGTCCAAACTCAAGACCCATCTCTTCTCCTCTGCCGACCCCTAGTTCACCCACCAACCCAACTCTACATGTTGTTTTTGTTTGTTTATTGTTTTGTTTGTGTAAAGCGCTCTGAGTGAGAGAAGAGCGCTATATAAATACAATTTATTATTTATTATTAAAGAAAAGCTTGTGTGTTGTTTAGTCAAAGTGCACCAGACCATTTTATTAGTTGCTAGGGAACCAGTTGGGTCCAAGTTAAAAAAAAATTGTTCAGCAATTACAAATTAAAAACATTCTATGTGTTTTTCTTTCAAACTGAGTTTTATAACATTAATTTGTTTTTATATTTTCAATCTGATTTTTATTTTTAATTTAATTTAATTTATTTTTGTATTTAATTAAATTTAATTTTTAATTTTTTAATATTATATTTATTAATTCATTCATTTTTTGGTTATATTTTTTTTTATTTTTTTTTTATTTTCAATCTATTTTTTGTAAAAGCTTATTGAGACACCTAAACTTAGATATCATACATTGATTTTTTATTACTATTTCTGACCAGGTTTCCAGAGGCTATAAGATTAAAACTGTGCGTTATACAGATAAATCCAACGGTTATTATCCATGTAAAGATGACCAATCAAGCTAATTATGGTTGCACAAAACACACACGCATTATATTTGATGGTCGGTCTGAATAATTAATTGTCTATTTGGCTGATAAATGTATGAAACCACCACTTTCACTGGTTGCTATCAAAATATTTACAACAGCCATTAAGACATAGAGCAGCAATCGCGGCCATGTTAAATGATACATTAACGTCCTCCCTTAGGGCCTCTCAGGGTAACGGGATTCACTATACTAAGTGCTAAATAAAATGACAATTAACTTGTATTTTATGGGGGTTATGTGGCATATGGCTCACACAGCTTGGCCCTCAAACCATTATTTTTCCCCCTTAGCGCTTTATAGAATTGCCTACAATGCAGTTGTTAGTCCATCGCTGCATTTAAATGGATATAAGAAATGCCAGGGTATGTTTAGACTAGTAGGAGATTGTTTACATCAAGTGTCTGGAGTATGTATGTGTCATAAAATGGTTTACAATTCATTTTGAGGGAAAAACAATCCTCAAGTGATGTTTATGTAAAGTATATATAGTATATAGTATGTTAAGAGAAATAGATATACTGGACAAAAACGGAGGGTGACATTTTCCCTAAACAGACACAGCTATAAGGCAAATGTGAACAGGAAACCAGATTCCACTGGCATAACATAATCGCACACTGAAGTCCTAAAAACATGAGCACAAGTAAAAAACGCTTTCCGCCAGCTGTACCATTGTTTTAAAAAGACAGAAGTATGCACAATTGCTCAAGATAACACAATGTATAAACACTGCTACCCTTGGTGTGTCTGCTTGGTTTCACTGTTCTACTGAGATTGGCAGTCGAATCAGGCTCCTTCGATCAATTCTTCCAATAGTATATAGGCCACTATTCGGGGTCAGCCCTAAACACAAATCCTCATCAAGTTTGCTGTAATTCATGCATGAAGCAGTAAACAATATGCATCATGATTTGATCCCACTATATGATGACTAACTATTTACCTACTATATAAAATGTCCTCTGTCCCATTTATATCATGTAGGATACAGTTGAAAGCTTAGAAAAAAGCCAGTGACTGGACCTTGAATAATACTGACCTGATCATATTTCTTACGACATCATCAAAGTATGATTTTGTCTCTTCTGTCATTTCTGACACACTAGGCTAAGCTGGTTTATGTAGCGCTCAATCTCTAGCTGTTTGTCAATGCAGCAACTGCCTCATCCAAGCAACATTTAACCACACAGAAATCACATCACATATAAAAGGGAGCTCCATCTAAACCGTACAGCACAGTGCCACACTGCGTTGTTAAAATGTCAGAGAGGAGGGAGAGAGACAGGGTGAGTGATGAGACGAAAGCGTTAAGTGAATTTAACAGAAGGCTAGGAGGATATGTCACTGTCATTTTTTATTTGGCATTTTTCCGAACTGGCTGGAAGAGTAATACATAACAGTCCATGTTCCCTGACCAGTCCTGTTTAATGTCTGTCTGTCTGTCTGTCTGTCTGTCTGTCTGTCTGTCAATACATCTATCCATCCATCCTACCTTTCAAATATAAGTCCTATGATGTATACAACTACTACACTATCTCAAGCTTTGAACCATAAATGCCTTTGAACAAGAACAATTTTGCTAAATGCTTTGAGATAATCAGTGAGGAATGTTACAGTCTCTTATAATAGCCCTGTCTCTAAAACGCACAGCTTGACACTTTCAACCTCCCCGCTTCTGTAGAAATGTCCATAGTACTTTGAAAAATGACTCGTTGGAAGTGGCTGTTCCAGAAAAAAAAAATCTGTTTTCTGTGAAATGCAAAGTGGAAACGCTTGAAATTAAAAAAGATTGTACATTATGAAGCACACGAGAATGCAGTGCACTTAGGATAATTATGTTTCCAATTGACTGTCCCCCCCCATGCAATGTGTGAAATGTACATTTACTGTATGATTATATAGAGAAAATGACTTAGGAGTATGCAGTGGGCAGTTGCAACTTGATAGAGAAAGCATACATCATTTCAATTCTATATGTTTTCAAAGATTAAGGTTGGTATTTTCTTAGACTTATTATTATTATTACTATTATTATTATTATTATTATTATTATTATTATTATTATTATTATTATTACTATTATTATTATTATTATTATTACTATTATTATTATTATTATTATTACTATTATTATTATTATTATTATTATTATTATTATTATTATTATTATTATTATTAGTACTATTATTATTATTATTATTATTATTATTATTATTATTATTATTATTATTATTATTATTATTATTATTATCATATCATTTATTTATACAGATACATTGAGACCGGAGACTCTTCTGCAAGGGAGACCTGTTCCCATTTCCACGTTACCATTCACACACACATTCATACACCGATAGCAGCAGGCTAACTATCGACATTCACACAAGGCAAATTGTCATCCAACAGCATTAAGTGTCCTGCCATACACAGATTGTTTTGCCTTTGTGACATTTAGATGCTTCAAAAACGACGAAAAAAATCAAGTAAAATGTGCCACAGTTTTTTTTTCAATCGGACACACACACACACACACACACGCACGCACGCATGCACGCACGCACGCACACACACACACACACACACACACACACACACACCAGGTGCCATAAATACTCACTTCTACAGTACAATATGTATGTTAATCTGTAGCTAAAAATAGTCCCCCAGTTTACACCTTGTCACAACGTCAACCTGATTTCCATATACTGTCTTTCTGCTCTCTCTCTCTCTCTCTCTCCTGGAGCCAAACACTAACTCTGGTGTCAGTGCAGACAGATAAGTGTTACAATCCTTCATTTAAATGTCAATGTGTGATACAAGCTTGAAAATTGGCATGAGCAGACAAGAACATTTTCCGAGACATAAGATGAAAAAAAAAAACTAGTTTAATGAAAAAAAAACTGTTTTTCCAGAGCTGTATATTGACCATTAAAATGAAATCAATAGTAGTAAAACATATCTTCAATAAGGACAGATGAGCTTGATACTTGAAAGTATTGAGAAATGGGATTTTCAGTTTGAGGACAAAGCATACAAAATTTAAAATATCGCCAAACTTTTTCCTTAAACTTGACACAATTAAACAGTATAAATTCCAAGTTACACACACTTTCCAATTACGGACAACGTCAGTGTGTGTGTGTGTGTGTGTGTGTGTGTGTGTGTGTGTGTGTGTGTGTGTGTGTGTGTGTGTGTGTGTGTGAGTGTGTGTGTGGCCCTGAGAACTTTCTTATGTCTCTTTCTTATCTTCTGCAAACTAGTATGAACAGTGTATAGAAGAGTGTGGTACTTACGTGTGTGTGTGTGTGTGTGTGTGTGTGTGTGTGTGTGTGTGTGTGTGTGTGTGTGTGTGTGTGTGTGTGTGTGTGTGTGTGTGTATGAACCCCATCCCAAAGTAGCTCATTTATTTGATTTTTTTTTTTTGGGCTAACCTGTCAACCGAAGCAGATTAGACATTTTTTGACAGTTCAGGGTGTCAAAACATCTCTAAGTCTCTAGTAAATCTTGAGTTGTAATAATGGAGGTGTCACCGCTGTTTGCAATAATTCACTTCCTTTGGTGAAAATAACAAGAGGCGTCACTCCACCTGTCATGTTCTACTTGCAAAAACACAAGTTAGTAACAGCTGGCTATAGACATTTGTAAGCTACTACACACACACACACACACACACACACACACACACACACACACACACACACACACACACACACACACACACTAATGGAGGACCGCTGACATGACATGTGTTTTATTAATGTGGAATCGATTCACATTCCACACACCTTCAAACAAATGCAGTAAGGGAGTTGAAGTATACAAATGCACTGCTCCAAATAAGCTTAGTATCCCGTATTAGCAATTGGTCTCTTTAAGAATGTGTGTATCGTATTGTACTGTGTTGTATCCATTGTCTTATAACCAGGAATGTCAAATTATATTATTTTTTAAATTGTGAATCGTTGAATTTCTAAGCCTCCATCGACTGAGCAGTTTGCGAACAGTACTATGTTGGCAACATGGCAACAATAAAATGGTTTTATCAGTGCAATATATGTGGATAATAAAATGGTAATAGAGTGGTATTAATTAATGTGAAACAACTTGATAATGAGGTAATATAGGGTTGATGTGTTCTAGATTCATTTCAGAAGAACAATATATTTTTGTAGTCAACATGAGTGAAAATAATGACCCCAATTGTCACCAGTGCTGCCAACCTGCAATTGGCCAGTGGCATCTTATACACAAGGACCATAACAACTCAAATGTATTTCCAGCACATCAACATAAAACCTACAAAACAATACATCCTCTCTATTATTATTGTATTCCAGCATGAGTGTATGTGTGCATGTGTGTGTGTGCATGTGTGCGTGTGTGTGCGTTCGTGTGTGTGTGTGTGTGTGTGTGTGTGTATATATTCCAGCATCTTCAAGGACAACATATATATTTTTTTTTGCTCAAGTTTAGCATCGTAACTTCAAATCATGCATGTCTTCCATTTATCTTGAACGCAAGATAAGTGCATATTGGTTTGCAAAAGTCTGCACTGCATTTTGCATACAATGATACAGATTTGTGACAAAATTATAATGTAGATTTGCTTTGGCTGTTTTGAACCTGTTTTCAAATATACAAAATGCAGCACATTGGAATAGTGAATGTAGACATTTAAAATAAGGTTGTTATACCCCGACTATCCTTTCCCCGCTTATACTACTGACAGCCAGGTGAACAGCTGAACAATGAACAGATACAAATTAAGTCAAGTTTATGTTGAACAACAACATTATCCCTTAAAAAAATATAATATGGGGCGCTCCGGTGGTGTAGTGGATAGAGCGTGTACCATATTGGCTCCGGCCTTCGTTGCAGTGGTCGCGGGTTCAAATCCAACCTGTGGACCTATACTGCAGGTCACCCCCCCCCCCTCTCTCTCTCTCTCTCTCTCTCTCTCTCCATTTCAACTATGTACTATCTAATAAAGCTTGAAAATGCCAAAAAAATAATCAAATAAAAATGTCTCGTATCTGTTATCAAGGGTTGATTCTGTGTGACAAAATAATATTGTCCATTCAAGTCAATGTCAATGTGTTCAAAATGGTCCCATTGGTCAAGGACATGTATTTCAAATGCCTTTAAAACAGCTAACATTGCAAAGCAGCAGAGCACACACACACACACACACACACACACACACACGCACTCTCTGCACCACTAATCTTAGACAGACTAGACCCTTGATGTGAGCTCACTCTTTCTCAGACCTTCCTTTCTGCTTCACTCTCCTCTTTGTCTACTGATGACTTCCTGTGTACAGTGTGTGTGTGTGTGTGTGTGTGTGTGTGTGTGTGTGTGTGTGTGTACAGGCATCTTTGTGAGGACAAGTTATATATTTTAACCATCGGAGTGAGGACATTTCCCCTGGTCCTCTCTTCTTTAAAAGGGCTGTTTGAGGGTTAACACTAGGTTTAAAGGTTCAGGTATGAATTAGGTTTATGTTAGGGTTAGTGTAAGGGTTGGGGTTAGGCATTTAGTTTTGATGGTTATGGTTAGGGTAAGAGGCTAGGGAATGCATTATGTCAACACATGTCCTCACAAAGATAGACGTACAAGACTATGTGTGTGGATGTGTGTCTGTGTGCGTGCAATCGTGTGTTAGTGTGTGTATGTGTATTTGTGCGTGTGTATGTCTGTGGGTGCATGTATCGTGTGTTGTGTATGTCTGTACTACCTGTATGTCACTGTAAGTGTGTGTGTGTGTGCTTCTCGATTCACTCCATTGTGTACTAGTTGTGCTGACTGTGCCAGAGCCGGAGATAAAAGCATCACTGTTTTGGGCACACTAGTCTCTCTCTCTCTCTCTCTCCTCTCTCTCTCTCTCTCTCTCTCTCTCTCTCTCTCTCTCTCTCTCTCTCTCTCTCTCTCTCTCTCTCTCTCTCTCTCTCTCTCTCTCACACACACACAGACACACACACACACACACACACAAAACCTTCAGCGCGCGGTCACAGCAACAGGATTCACGCTCGGCCAATCCTCCTCCGTCACAACAACCACAGAAAGAAGAAGTGCTTACCTAAGGAAGAAAAGAGAGGGAGAGAGAGAAAGAGAGGGAGGGAGGGAGAGAGAGAGAGAGAGAGAGAGAGAGAGAGAGAGAGAGGGAAGGAGAGAGAGAGAGAGAGAGAGAGAGGAGAGAGAGAGAGAGAGAGGG
This sequence comes from Ammodytes marinus, assembly GCF_949987685.1. Taxonomy (NCBI): domain Eukaryota; kingdom Metazoa; phylum Chordata; class Actinopteri; order Uranoscopiformes; family Ammodytidae; genus Ammodytes; species Ammodytes marinus. The sequence continues at coordinate 4,400,688 of NC_137218.1, forward strand.
AAGGAGAGAGGGAGGGAGGAGAGAGAGAGAGGAAGGAGAGAGAGAGAGAGAGAGAGAGAGAGAGAGAGAGAGAGAGAGAGAGAGAGAGAGAGAGAGAGAGAGAGAGGGGGGAGAGAGAGAGAGAGAGAGAGAGGGGGGAGAGAGGGAGAGAGAGGGTTAATCAAATGTCATTACAGTCAATTGCACTCAGCAGCCTAACATGCGTTTTAATAAGTCGCTTTTTCACAATTATGTCCGGATCGTATAACATATATGACATATGGTTCAGAGTATCGGAAAAAAACAACTAATGTTGAGATAATGTCTGTTAAAGATGGTTGTATAGGAGAAATATACAGACGCAAACAGACAAGGTTTAGTCAAATAAACACCTGAATGTACATGTTGGACCTTTTGATTTATACTAGTATGAAAGAAGACATGTTATGGAAGCAAAATACCCCAAAAATCTCAAAACTGACCAGGGCTTGAAAATAACCATTTGTGCTTGCCTTGTCTCGACTTAAATATTCCTAAACATTTGTGACAGGCCAAATCGAAATCAGCCAGCAAGCTCAATTAATCATTGTGTTAGTGTTAAGAGTTGGCCAGATTGTGTATTCCGAGGGAATGGTAATTTCTTGGCTGCCAAAAGTTATAGACATCTGTGTGTTATTTTGTTATTTTAATCGCATCTGGCCTTTTTTTTTTTGTAGCATTTATAAAAACAGAATTGGGGGATTCAAAGATATGACATGAGTGCATTATGAAGTGTGAACAGGACTAAAATGGCAATAACACATATCTAGATTGCTAACGGAATCAAATTATATGCGAAAAAAGCCATTTGTTAACTTGATAAAGCACAAAAAATGGAATCTCATGTTCGTCTCTGTCATTGTATAATGTATAATATATCCGCTACAGCATCTTAAGGAGGACTTAAACATAAATGAGAAATGATAGAAAAAGCTGTATGAACCGTGACGTACAAAATTCACCAAATCCCCCTTTGTGTCAGTTTCTATTAAGCCCAATAGGATCTACAGTACAAGGCTGGATGTGTTTGTAGCATGGTGTTGTGTGCATTTCAGAAATATTCATCTTGTTCTATCTAGTATCTCCATAACTAAGGGATACAATTATGTTTTGAACCAAATCTGCTATGGTTTAGCTTGTCATTTGTCCCCTCTGCTATTATACTTTTTAATGAAAGACACAGGCCAAGATCATGAACACCGTGTTTTTCTTTTACTGTTTTTTTTTTATGTTGTTTTTAGGCCTGCTACTGATTCACTGATGAACTGAACTATTTATTCTTAAATGTTGTTGTTGTTGTTGTTGTTGTGTGTGTGTGGCGTGCCCACTTGTATGCCTATATGTCCTAAATGTGCTGCACTTTTGACCTACACAAATTTCCCAACTCTGGGATAATAAAGTATACTTTGACTTTGACTTTTGGTTCTTCCTCCTGACTGAATCTTCTTTTTTTGTGTATTTTGCATTTCCCCTTTTTTTCCTCTTTGTTCATTTTTAATTAGTAATGTTTTTTTGTCTATTAAATGTACTGTTTTTTTACGTTTGTTGTTGTTTTAGGTTTTTCCTAGGGTAAGTTCTAGGTGTGTGTGTGTGTGTGTGTGTGTGTGTGTGTGTGTGTGTGTGGGGGGGGGGGGGGGGGAGTTACGGAAAATGTGAACAAAAACAGTGAGCTGTATATTAAACGCTGTGTTTGTTTATGCATGCTTCTCTACCAATTACAATAGTTTTTTAGCATATACTGTGTGCATTTCAGAAATATTCCTCTTTTTATAATATCTCTATAACTAAGGGATGCAATTATGTTTTGAACCAAATCTGCTATGGGCACCAGAGAAATTAAAAATGTTTTTATTATTATTTAGGAGATAATGTCAATTTGTCAGCATTTCTGAATGTCGTTCAAATGATAACATTGAAGTTATCTTCCTTCAAAATGCTATCATTTAAATGTACCACTTGTTTACTGTGATACAATTCATAGTGCTCCATTTTCACATTCAGATATGGTTCAAAAAATAAATCATGTTGGTGGTCAGTTAAATCCATCCATCCATTTCAACTTCCGAAAACTTTTCATTTTACAGTTAACCAAACATTCACTCCTTCTCTGTGTACTTTCACTGAAGATGTATTTTTTTCTTGCTTGGATATTGATTTATTTGAGGTCATATTTAGGTGTACATGACGGGCCAAAACTACTGTACAACAAATATTAACACCATCTGATCCTATCAAAGCATTTTGAACATTTCCAGTCCATAACTCAGAGACCTTTTTGCTCCCACGGATATGAACTCATGAACCGAATATTTGTGGAAAATAAACTGTAATTTCCCACGGGCCATAAATGTACTTCAAAGTTGGAGTAAATAAATAAATAAATAAAATAAAAAGAAAATGCTTCCAAAAAATGTGTTATGAAAGTGCTGTACTCTAGATCGCAAACTCTGCCTAAACTTTACAAAGTCCATAGAAAGATTGCTGTGAAATATATCGATGACAAAGATTTCGATGAATACAGAGATAGATATGTAGGTATTTTAGCCTACATGCAAGAGAATGCCACTATATCTACAAGTATACGAAATATAATAGTATACACATGGGGCGACTGTGGCTCAGGTGGCCGAGCGGGTCGGCTGATGATCAAAGGGTTGGAGGTTCGATCCCCGCCCTGCCACCTGTGTCATAGTTGTGTCCTTGGGCAAGACACTTCACCCACCTTGCCTCGTGTGAATGTCGATAGTTAGCCTGCTATCGGTGGATGAATGTGTGTGTGAATGGTAACGTGGGAAAGGAAAACAGGTCTCCCTTGCAAAAGAGTCTTCGGACTCAATGGGATTTACCTGTATACATAAAGGTTAAAAAAAATAAAAATAAATAAAAAAATAAAAATAAGTGTGTTGCCTCCACAAAATTAAAGTATGCTTTAACTAAGTAAAAGCTATGTATATCATGGTAGGCCCAACTGAAATAAATCTCAAAATGTGTAGTGAAAAAAATATACAATGTAGTCATTGAGGTTATTTGAATAGGATTGTGATGCATTCAGCGTGTGCTTGCGCTGAAAGTTCAACCTTGCATCAAGTTAAATTAGGTTTAATCAACATTGATAAAAAAAAATATATTTACTTCTGACTTATCTATAAGTAAATGATTATAAATCAAAATGCTAAAAATGTGCTATGTGAATATCAAACACCTCTAACCTATCTGGAAGTTATAAAGATTGGCAGATTAAAAAGTGCTCCGAGGAACTTTCAGTTTTTGTTAATTCTTGCACCCCCTTTGGACAAAAGCGGTAGTGTTTTTACTACGCCAGTTGTAGTTCCTGGGTGAGCGTATACCCATGACAAAGGCATTAAGAAAAACATTATAAAAATAGCATTCTTTGCACTGATGGTCTCATTTGCTGTTGCATGTACCTAATGATCATCAGAGGGAAAATGAGACTGTTTAAAAAATATTGAAATTGTGTAAGAGGGCCCCTGTTTAGAAAGTGATGGAAGTGGATTTCAGATATTTTAGTCAGTGAGTGGTTGCATAGGCTTCATAACTGGGCCTTAGTTATTCCAAAGGCAGCCAGACATTTTTCCCAAATCAAGATTGATGCTAGGTATGCGTCACTACCATCGAAGCTCATAGAGAATGATTGAAGACATCACTGAAGCCTCCTGAGACACAATACTGAAAGGTTTCTCTTCAACTGCATCCCAAATGGATTGTTCTGTTTTTTTTTCTTCAAGACAGCGGTTGGTGCGTCCCCTTTTCCCTTAAGCTATATACAATAAAATCAGTCCTTAGTCATGCCTCATGGGATATTTTTTTTCTTCTTTTCTTTCCTTTATTGCATTCTGTAGCTCGCCCTTAAAAATCAATGGAATACATGGGAGCAAGTCAGATTGAATTAAGTTGCTTCTACAGTTGGTTACAGCTGTGTTAGCCGCATAAAAGGTTCAGACAGGTTCACAATAAATCGTTTTTTTTCCTACGTTGAATTGCAGAGAATTGAACTTAGAGTAATGTCAATACATACATACAAAATTAAACCTACGACAGACCATGGCTGGGTAATAAGACAGCAGGGTGGATGGATAGGTGAGTACCGGGACATTTGTATACTCAAAAAGGTGCAGTGTGTAATACAGGGATTTTTGGCATAATCTAGGGTTGAACATTTTTGATTGTAACACTTGATTGCTCACCCCTTCCATTGGGAGAATTTAAAGAAGCTACGGTGGCCTTCAAGGACAAGAAGCTATAGTTACTAAAAGATGGCATCATCCACCACTGCCTCAAGTCTTTCCACAATATCAAGTGATGAGGTGAAGATGTATTTAGTTATTTATTCTATAGTACTTCTTCTTCTTGGTCTTCCAACAGGTGCATTTCCCCAGGACGCCCACTATATATAAAAAACACATAAGGCTGTTAAGTTTGTCCATTCTGTGCTACTGTAGAAACATGGCGGTGCAACATGGCGGCCTGGCGGCCTCAGAACCCCGCTCCTATGTAGATATAAAATGCTCATTCCAAGGTAATAAAAGAAACAACATTTATTTTCAAGCGAATTAACCATACTTTATGAATATAATAAAGCAATAGCTCACGACAGGCTGTGGAACTTGTGTCATTATACCACAGTTAAGGGGCGTTGTTCGGCCTTACGCAAAATCTTGCATATATATATCCATTAGTTTACAAACTACCGGCCTTACTTCCTCAGTCGCAAAGTGACATGAAACTCTGCAAACTGATTGGACGTCATAGCAGTTATGTATACGCCCATTATACAACAGTTAGGAACCAATCAAATCGCTGGATTTAAGCCACCCGTTTTTATAATACTCCATTTCTACCAAGTCTGTTCTGGGGAAAAAAAAACACCACAAATTCCCCTCTACACACTTCACCTCTCACATATTCACATGACATCTTTCCACAGGATTAATAATGAAGAACAACCTCAGCCAGTATTTTCAAATCACTCTGTGGAGCCGCGAGGAAGCAGCACTAGTCCTATGCAAATCAGGCTTTGGGGAGAAGCCTTAATGATACTGCCTTCAGGGGGGAAATGAACATGGCAGGCTGTGTGCTTGTCTATCAAACGAAACAACCTTTGAAGCATTTGGATGACAGGACTCCAGTTCTGATTAGACTTGACGGGGAAGCTGGCCAATTAAAAGATTCACTTCAATCTATCTGCCCATAGACCTTATGGAGCAGGCAGGGATTAAAGGTGCAGTCAGTGATTCTTGGAGAACGCTTGTTGTCAAAATCACTTTTTGTCAGAAATCTGTGAATATATCCTCGTGATCCGCTACCTGTCCGTACTGTGTGTGTGCTGAAAATAAATCTGGTGTTAATACACAGCCTAGGCTCTGTAAACTGGTATGTAAACAAAGGGTGTATTAACAAAGGGGGGCCCACCATAGCTAGCAACATGTCCGTTTACAGAGCCAAGGCTGTGTATTAACACTGGATTTCTTTTCAGCGCACACACGGTAGCGGATCGTGAGATATTCACAGATTTTGAGGAAAAAGGAAAATTTGACAACAATTGCTCGCCAGAATTGAAAACACTGGCATGTAAACAAAGGGGGCCCACCGTAGATAGAAATATGTCAGAGCCTAGGCTGTGTATTAATACTGGATTGTATTTCAGCGCACAAACATTACATCGTGAGGAGATATTCACTGATTTTTGACAACAAAAAAACGATCTCCAGAATCACTGACTCCACCTTTAAAGTGGGACCCACTTCAGTAACACACGATAACAGCAGAAGGAAGTCGCGCCGGTTAATAAAAAAATTATTATGACATTTATTTCTCAACTGTAAGCAGGCCATTACAATAATGCCAGAGCTCTCAACGCGCCCCCCACCCCCCCTCCCTCCCCGCCCCCCGCCTTTCATGAAGCCATGCAGGCGAATGGCTGTGTGTCCTAACGTTAATTTGCTTGAACAGCTTTCAGATAATGCAGAACATGGGCTCTCACCTTCCCCTCGCCTGCCATACATAATTCATGCTATTGACTGGTGAGGCTACTGCCACTTTCTCATGCACACGGCTCTGCAAAGTAAGTGGTGCCACTTTCACACACCGACGCAAGCCAGTGAATCCCACACCAACTGTGCAGCAACGCTTAGCAAAGCAATCGAGGTTGGCGTGAAAGTGTCCAGACAAGATAAAAAGGCATGCTCACATTTTTCCCTGATACTGCCACAGATGCCCTGCCTTGTTTACAGAGACAAGTACACACACACACACACACACACACACACACACACACACACACACACACACACACACACACACACACACACACATGCTGTCAGAAAAAAAGTAAAAAAAAAAAAAACTAAACCGGAAAGATTACTTTTAGAATGTAGTTTAAAAAAAGGACCAATACAAAATGAATCAGTAGCACTCTTAAAGGTGGAGTCAGTGATGCTGGAGAATGCTTGTTGTCAAAACACTTTGTCAAAATCAGTGAATATCTCAGTACTGTGTGTATGCGCTGGAAAAAAAATATGGTGATAATACACAGCCTAGGCTCTGTAATCGGGTATGCTGTTAGCTACGGTGCTAGCCACCTTTGTTTACACGCCATTTTACAGAGCCTAGTCTAAAGTATTGACGTTGGATTTTCTTTCCGCGCATACACAGTACGGACACGAAAAAAAAAAGTGATTTGGACAACATATGTTCTCCAGAAAAATCGCTGACTACACCTTTAATTTCTGCATAAGTAGTGACAGAGCATGACATAGTGTGTAGTAACGGCACACTTTCTCAGATTTGCACCATTCCGTTTTATTTTATTTTAACTTAAATGTGTTGTTTAACCTAGTTTACTGCTCTTCTATTTGCCTTGTAAATGGAATATTCTGTATTGTTGCTGCTTTTGTTCTATTTTACTTGTATATTGCCTATGTTTACAGTACATGTTTATTTCTTGGCATTCGGTCTGTGGAAAACAAAGGAAGAATTCCATTGTATGACTGAGAACAAGTTTCTTATTGAGCATATGACAATAAAACACTTTGAATCTTGCATGTATGTATACAGCAGCATGTACAACTGAAGGCTGCCATCGCCTATAAAGGATTATCCACGCTCTAAAGCACGGGTCCCACGAGGAACATTAAATATAAATCCATGTGTGATGCGCCGCGCTCTGACCCACTTTGCAAAGGATCCAACAACTGCTACAACACAAGCAGCTCTTAGCTTTTAGCTTCGTCCTCACTACTTCACTAGCAGAATGAGTGTGTGTGTGTGTCTCTGTGTGAGTGTGTGTGTGTGTGTGCGTGCGTGCGTGTGTGCGTGTGTGTGTGTGTGTCTGTGTGTGTGTGTGTGTGTGTGTGTGTGTGTGTGTGTGTGTGTGTGTGTGTGTGTGTGCGTGCGTGCGCGTGTGTGTGTGTGTGTGTGTGTGCTGCCACTACAAAGCCGTTCCCTTTGATTCACCTCACCGCCAAGAGGCAACTACCAGAAGACTCCAGCATTTGCTCTGGTTAGAAGTAAGACAACAACAAAACCCTAAGAAAATATGTAGCTAGGAAAGAGCAATACAACTGTGGACAATAGTGCATCTAACAGGCTGCATGGTTGCATGTATTTTCTCTATAACAAAGTGTGTATTCTTACTTGTGTGAATATATTATATAAACAGCATTTTCCAAGTAGCACACAAAAAACAACAAATGTACAAAGTGTAATTCATGGCATCTTGTACAATTGCATAGGAATTTCTGGAAGAGAAAAAATAATGGTACGCTACAGGACGCCGGAGCTAGTTTAGTTGACAAGTTTACTACTAAACCAGCGCAGTACAGTATAATGTTGGCCATGCAAAATAAGCCATGACAGGGGCCCATCTGTACACAAATATGTTTCTCTTTTACATGAAGCGTTGCTGATATGTTGTCCCATGTCCTATGGTTGTATTTCAAACCCAGATCTACTGCATTTCAAAACAAGATTGTGATGTTTTATTATGTTGCTTATGTGCTGAGGTGCCCCGCCCCCCCCCCCCCCCCCCCCACCCTCCCCTAGAGGAGCCTGGTTTGGGAATTGCCTTTTTCCCCCTCTTGTTTTCCCTCTTGTTTTCCTTTTCCTATCTAATGATAAGTTGTTGTCTATGTAAAGCACTTTGAGTGTGAGAAAAATGCTATATTTAAATTATTATTTATAAATTAAATATATTAATATAATAATAATAATAATAATAATAATAATAATAATAATAATAATAATAATAATAATAATAATTATTATTATTATTATTATTATTATTATTATTATTATTATTATTATTATTATTATTATTAGGGATGCGGCGCACGCTGTACGACCCTTCAGTTTCTCCCGCCCGTCTCCCCATGTTATTGGTCACTCGTCTTTTTATGTTTCTTGGACGGGATGTAACTGTAAAAGTAATGCCGTTGCTCTGTACTTGTGACATGTGCAATGACAGATAAAGTCCGATTCTGATTCTGATTCCCAAGTTTGGGGTCAGACCAGATGGCCATTGTCGCAGCAGTGAAATGTAGCTTGTGAGAGAGAGTGATAGGTCTGCCCATTGTCAACACGTGCAATCATGTATGTCACTGCCAACCCACATATGAATATTTAATCTGGTAGGGTGATAGTATGACACGTTTGAGATGCATTGGAGAGCTAGGGGCTTTGTGTGTGAATGTATGACTGGTTTTCTCACATATTATTTGATTTGATTTGATTTGATTCAATTTATTTCAGACATATCAAACATACAAAACAAAATGAAAAGCATGGAAATTAGGGATGGGGCCGATCCGATCCAGTATCGGTATCGGGTCCGATATGGCCGAAATCTGCGTATCGGATATCGGACTGACAGCTCCGATATTAAAATCCAATTTTTTTTTTTTTATAGGCCTATATATTTTTTTTTTTTTTTTTTTTACTTTTTACGTTCGGTGGAGGGAGAGAGGACATTACTTTAAAATTTGACATACAGTACATATCAGTTTGTTAGCCAGTGAGCTAACCAAAGCTAATCCAAGTCAAGGAAGTGGAGAGGCTTGTGACAAATTCAGCCAATGTAAAATACAGCCAGAGAGAGGAAGACTGTTTAGACAAACAGACCACCACATATTCTAGTGGGGCAGAAGTGATCATTGAGAAGGATTTTTTTTGTGTGACTCTATAATTCTGCCTTTAAGATAAACCTATATGCATTTGTGTATATTTATTGCTCTTTTAAATTAGAATTGCTTAAGCCTTCCTAGCCTAATACATAACATCACCACCAACAAAAAAATGTATAACAATTATGATATCGTATCGGTCAGTATCGGTATCGGCCGATATCCAAACCCCAGGTATCGGAATCGGATCGGAACTAAAAAAAGTGGATCGTCCCATCCCTAATGGAAATACAATAAACAAAAATTATGTTTTCACAAAAAAAAAAGAAAAGAAAAGAAAACAAATTATCTGTATTGCTGAGATATGCCTGAAAAGGAGCAGGAAGAAGTATACACTTATTTAATCCTACCCCTATATCACTATAAGCTTTAGTAAGAGAGTCAGTAACAGTGGCAAACAGTACGAAAATAAGTTGACGTCATGACAGAAAGGGTTGGACAAAAATGACTTGATCAAATTTCTAATTTTAACTCGCTCCGTTGTTCAACTTCTTTGAGAACTGCAAACATACCCAAATACATTACTGTAGCTGTTATATCCTTAAAGGTGCAGTGTGTAATATGACATCATCAAGAAAGTTCTACAAAGTTCTAGAATGCAACGCTCCCTGGGTAACCCCAACCCTTTTGAATATTAACAGAAGCTACAGTGGCCTTCAAGGACAAGAACAATTGTTAATTTTAAACAATGCACCTGATGACATTCCAACTATGACACTTTCAAGATGGCGGCACTAGGCCTTGGTCCAAAATATGCAGAAATATGGACATATATGAGACCCTTTCTAAGGGAAAAAATAATAATTAAAAAAAAAATAATTCAGCTATTATGCACTAAATTAAATGTACTTATGGATATTATAATTACTTTCTACAAAATCTGCTAGGAAATAAAACCCCAAATTCTACACACTGCAGGTTTAAGCCTTGGCACCTGACATTTCAAGTCTTACTTTTTCCCAAGGGTTAGGGTTGAGGGTTAGGGTTGTTAATACAATCAACACGTTTACTCAAAATGATGAATAGCTAATGCTAAACATTAGCTTCAGGTCTGAACAATAGTATGTCCTTACTTATAACCAAGGTACACATTCAAGCAGGACAAAGAAAGGTATTCTCACTGGTATGACTGTGTGTGAACGAATTGAACCTGGAACCATGTAAAGCGCTTTGAGTACCTTGAAAAGCGCTATATAAATCCAATCAATTATTACTTTGGGATAAGGCTATTCAAGTTTTCAATTAATGTGTGGACCAGCCCTGATTTAAGCCTTGTATATTAAAGCACACAGGTCCAGCAAGCCAGGGCAAGACATGACCAGGTTATAACACCCACCATAAACTACATCCCCTACGGACAACTTGTTAATTGAAAGGGAGTCATTAAAGAATCACTTAAATTACTAAAGAAAATCTCTCTCTCTCTCTCTCTCTCTCTCTCTCTCTCTCTCTCTCTCTCTCTCTCTCTCTCTCTCTCTCTTTATTTAGTCTCCCTTCAATGCAGTGGTGACACATTGAGATGGTGCTTATCTTTGCCAGCAGAGCTAGTCCCTCAGGAGAACTTTAAAATCACTCACCTGACAACCTGTCTGCCACTCAACATGTCATCTCAGAGTCTCTCTCTCTCTCTCTCTCTCTCTCTCTGTGTCTCTCTCTCTCTTTCTCGCTCTCTGTCTGTCTGTCTGTCTTTCTCTCTCTCTCTCTCTCTATCTCTCTCTCTCTCTGTGTCTCTCTTTCTCTCTCTCTCTCTCTCTGTCGCTCTCTCTCTCTCTGAGCAAATCTTATGAAAAAAAAGGTTTTAAAAAGCTTTCAAGCAGCAACCCAGACTCAAGACTTCCTCAATCAAAAGGAAAACTAAAATTATTGTAGCCCCTCAAAAGTGTATACATTTGGGGGTGCCTGTGGCGCAGTGGGCTTCGAATCCCGCCTGGGTCAGTTATCTGCATGTCACTCCCCTCTCTGCCCCATTTCACCTGTCGCTACACTATCAATAAAGCATGAAAAATGCCAAAAAATATCTTTAAAAAAAAACCCATTTCAACTCAGAATTGGAAAGGTGTCCTGCAAATGCATTTAACTTGCAGGTAACCTTTCAGTAAAAAACTCCACATAGTTGTTGTATAGTAACTTTACAATTGGATAGTTACATTTTCTGTAGAGTATTATAACATTGTGTATCAGGTATAGATTCCATTTTTGTAAAATGCATAAAATACTGATTTTTAACAAAGTAAAATCACTGCACTAGTGTGTGCTTTAAGAAGGCCTTAGCATCTTGTAGCATCGCCATCAGAACACAACAACACTATCCTGTTTTTGAAACTAAAGAAATGCACCAAGAGCTGTTTACTTCGGTTCCCTCATAGACATGCAGAAGCCTCCTGCTAGTTTCACAAGCTATTGTTGTGTTGTTCAATGCTACAGAATGCACCACATGCAAGGAGCCAGCCAGGCAAAGGCTTTTTGTTGCAGACATGAAAGCGGGGGAATCAACACGAGTGAATAGTTGCTTGTGAATAAAACACTAGGCACGGTATAAACAAAACACAAAAAGCTAGGTGTGAATTTCACCATTTTCACATCCACACTGCCAACTGTGTATTGTTTTGATTTGAGAAAGGAACTATCAACTCGGCGAATACACACAAAACATATGGTCGTGTGGTAAGGCTTAAAAGCTATCCGCGGATGTCTGTGATTCACATTCAGTTACTGTGTTTTGCAGTTAAAGCTGGGGTATATGATTTGGGGAGAAAATAGCAGTTGGGATAGAGATTTGAATCCAAATACCTCAACCGCTCCACTTGTTCTCTTTGGTCCCTTCCCTTATGGTCCCTCCCTGACACGCTCTACACCAACAACGTCGGTGCCAAAGTGAATGGACAGTCAGAAATCATATACCCTAGCTTTAAATAGTGACGCATACATACTGTAGCGTAGGAAAATCACTACAATCACAACCAACCCAAACACTCATGATTATGGATTTTGTGTTAGAACAGAAGTTTCAACCGTCAACAAAAACATGTCCGAAAGAACAACGAAAAAAATAAAATGTACAATGACAAGTACGTCTTTTGTGGACATACTGTATGTGCCCTTTGACTATATGGGAATCCATGTATCTGATGTACTTCACGCTCAGTGGCTGTGTTGCTAGGGACCCAAGGGAGTGGAGTGTCAATAGTGAAGTTGTTGCGAAACTCGGTCAAGGCTCGGTCAAGCCAAACCCTGCGTTCCAAATCACATACTCTTTCTTTTTACTACACTACATACTAAAGTACAGAATAGTTTTAGGGCCACAGGAGAGAAAAAAGATTTGTTTTCATTCTGTTGAGAAATGTCAAGAATAAAGACGAATACTCCAAAATGCTATTGGAGTTAGTTGGGCATTTATTTGCATGCATACTACAATTGACAATCATGTATTGGGACATCCTACATCTTTTTCTGGCATACTAAATAGTAGTAGAAGTATGAGGATTGGAACGCAGGGAGTGTTACTTGTGTGCATGTCTATCCATTGCTGTATGCGTAACGGTGCATAGAGGCACGGAGTGTGTGCCATTACCGTAACTAAACAAATAGATGTGCATCAAAATCCAAGCGGCAATACTGGCACTATACAGATACAGATATCACGATAAAAAAATTAAAAATAACAATAGAACCCTGGAAAAAATGAAGAGACCAGTCTGGATTTTTCTTCAATCTTCATCTCTACAGTACTTATTGAAAATGCTCTAAATGACAAAATGCATTGGAATTTGATAGAAATGGTGTCAGTAGTTTATATTATAAAACCAAAATGTTCATTCTACTCAAACATATGCCTATAAATAGTAAAACGAGAGACACTGAACATTTGGAGTAGTCTCTTCATTTTTTCCAGAGCTCTATATTGCCATATATATGTAGACACTTGTAGTACTTAAGAGAAAGGGGATAGCCCATGCACATTAAGACAACCCACATGACACAGCTGTTCATTATCATAAATAACAGATATGATATACTACACTAAAGCATTAGTATATATCGTTATTATACACCTGCCTTCGATGGCTTGCATATTGCTTTACATTGTCAAATAAAGATCTAGATGCAAATAATTAGTGTTAAAAGATGCTCTCTGGTACAATAGAAAAATATGCACGACTTCTACCAAACCAATTGTAGTGTTATCCCAAAGGTTTCTTTAATAGTATGTTTTTATATAAATACATTATTTTATTAAGTTTTTATCTTATGTTTTAATTGGATAATATGTTTATATATATTTAAAATATTATATATATATGTATTATTTATTTATTTATGTTTGTTAAATTATTTTTATTTTTATATAATACATTTATTTCGTTTTTTTTCTTTTCCATTTTATTATAGTGCCGATGACAGTCAGCACCAATTACTTCAAACTGCCAAGGCTGAAATTGAATAAAACTGACTGGACCTCCCTGAGAAATAATTTGTTTTTCTGTTTTCTGATTGTCTGTTATTTTAGAACAGGACCAAAATCCAATTTATTTCTTCAGTGCTGGGGATTATATATTATATATTACATTGTCCCTTGTTTTGTTTTGTATGTGCTTGTGGAAATGTAGGAGTGCTATCACCACCACTATACACAATCAATCAAGCCTCTCGCTCGCTTTCTACTATTTCGTCCTGATTTCACTTTTTGAGTTGCTTAACTCTGTGTGTGTGTGTGTGTGTGTGTGTTTTTGTGTGTGTGTGTGTGTGTGTGTGTGTTTGTCTGTGTGTTTATGTGTGTCTGTCTGTGTGTGTGTGTGTGTGTGTGTGTGTGTGTGTGTGTGTGTTTATGTGTGTGTGTGTTTATGTGTGTGTGTCTGTCTGTCTGTCTGTCTGTATGTCTGTCTGTGTGTGTGTGTGTGTGTGTGTGTGTCTGTGTGTTTATGTGTGTCTGTCTGTGTGTGTGTGTGTGTGTGTGTCTGTCTGTCTGTCTGTCTGTCTGTCTGTCTGTCTGTCTGTCTGTCTGTCTGTCTGTCTGTCTGTGTTTGTTTGTGTGTGTGAGAGAGAGAGTGTGTGTTTAAACCAACCACAGAATGGCAAGAAGCCTTTGGTAAATAACATCAGAATTCAGACTTTGGAGCCCTGGCGTTAGTCCAGTTGGTTTGACATTTACATTAGAATTAACTTGACCGTCATCAGCGGGAAGACATTTATAATGCAGTAATCCCATTCCCATCTCACAGAAAGTTCAATTTCCAAAAGGCATTTACCTCCATATACTGTGAGTTAAAGGAATACTTCACCCATACGGAACCAGCGTTCTATCATTATAAAATAACTATTATAATATAATGAATGAGGTTTTTCTTCCCTCAGTCTTCCCTCAGTCTTCCCTTGGCCCAGCTGTCCTGTTAATCCTAACCCTTACTGTGATGTCACAAGAAGGAAACTGTAGGGTTAGACAGTGAGACCATAAAACACTCTTTCTGCCTTTTCTCAGGCTAAGATGATCCGATTTATTTATTTTTTGCACGTTTGTACTAAATAGGATCTCCGAGTTCAATACACCTTCATATTCCAACCGGTGAAGTAGGCCTTTAAGGTGGACCAAAAATCAACTTCAATATCAATATCGACACTCATTAATATGTGCTTGAGCTCTGGCAGTTTCTGTGGTGGGGGGTTGGATCCAATAATGAAAAAAACATCCGGTAACTTATTTGTTAATGTAATAAAAGCTGATAATGTTGTAACTTGCAAATATCTTAAGGACCAAAACTTAATAACTGTTTGTTGCCCATAATGTATTAAGTTAGTAGCTTATATTATTGGCCCCCCGTGTTTAAATAATTCCTTTGAAAATATATTAACTGGAGCCCATTTTGTACTAATATACTTATATCACTTTTTTTAAGTTTAATTTATTGGCTATAAAGTAACACATTGCCTCACTTTTGCCTCTTCCAAATACCTCTGTCTGTCTGTCTGTCTGTCTGTATGTCCCTCTCTCTCTCTCTCTCTCCCACCTCTCCCTTCTTCCCCTAATCTTGTCCCATTCTCTCCCTCCCTACGGTGTGAGGTCAAGAGGGACAGGAAAGTGTGGGAGTGCCAATCTCCTGTGTGTCCGCTCTCCGCTCCGACCCTGCCTGAGGCTCACGGCGGTTATTTGACATAATGGATGGGTGAGGAGATAAAAGAAGAACGAAAAAAAAAACTCCCCTCACAAAATGGTAGAATTGTCTCTTGATTGCAGCCCTATACTTTGATGGTAATGCTTTTAGGGGATTGAAGGATGGCCATTGTTCGAAAATGGCCCGCAGAGAAAAAAATGGTTATTGTCTATAATTCCACATGACAGCAATGACCCCCCATTGTCACATCAGAGAATTGTC
>NC_137218.1:4418770-4431270 GCF_949987685.1 Ammodytes marinus
AGATAGAACACTTGGGGGGCGCCCTTAGCTCAGTTGGTAGGACGTCCCCCCCCCCCCCCCCCCCCCGGGCCGGGCCCAGCAGCGGACCCGGGTTCGATTCCAGCCTGCGGTCGTTCTCTGCATGTCACTCCCCTATCTGCCCCATTTCACCCCTGTCTCTCTGTACTATCGATAAAGCATAAAAAATTCCCAAAAAATATCTTTAAAAAAATGTATATTTTTTTTTCAGCGGACATAATTGAAATACTAAATACCTTATTAATATATTTGGGAAAAATTATATCCATAAAATAATTTGGCTTAAAAATATTACCTTCCTTTTCTTAAGATACAGATTTTTAAATATGTGGGACCCCCATTGGAAATGTACAACATTGTCAATCATAAAACCTATTAAGCCAATTGTCTGTCTGTCTGTCTGTCTGTCTGTCTGTCTGTCTGTCTGTCTGATAAAATAATCAAATGCTTTGGCCATAATTGGAGAGAAATGCTGCACAAACCATTAATTCCCACACATTCTGTAACTGTCCATGAAGCGATCTCACTTTAAAATGTCCTGTTTTACCTCTGTATATATCAACTATCCTTTTAATTTCTGAACTTATTTAAATAAATCTCAGGTTTATTATTACAATTATTTCAAAACTGTATCTTTAAGTAACACTCTGACTACTCCTACTCTTACTTACCAAAAACATTATACAGTCATCTACACAAATCAAGTCTGAAGACTTTTCTGTTTCCGTTTTAACCTGCAATTGTATTGTATTTCTTATTCATTCGCTTTTAATTGTTTTATTCCTTCCTATTCATTCGCTTTTCTAATGTGTCTTATATATTTTAATCTTGCCCCTGTAAAGCACTTCTTTGAATGGCCTTGTGTCTGAATTGTGCTATAGAAATAAACTTGCTTTGCCATCTACAGTACATTGATCCACTTAAAAAACCATACATCTCTCAATGCTTGGCTGGTGAAAAAAGCAATAACTATCAGCAGCTAAACATTTAATCAGTTGCACATTATAGTGAGTAAACCATGGAGCTAGTTTGAAGGTGCTAATTTAGCCCATTTCATATTACCGCAGCAAACTTGTTAGGCGTCTTAATTAAGGCTATTATTCGTTTAGCAATAATGACGATTTAAAGAGCATTCTGAAGCGATAGTTAAGAAGCTAAGCAGACAGAAGCTAATTTGATCGTTTTTTTTTGCCTGAAGTATTTTGCACTGGGAACAATATGTCAACTACTTGTTAAGCCTTTTCAGGGTGGATTTCCAGTAGGGATGTAAGGGGAGCAACACGGGTGAGTTCCAAATAGCATACTCTTTTCTCTGTTATATATACTACAGCTGATCATAAAAAAGAATCTGGTTAGCATGCAGTATGCTACAATTAGGACATACTTTTACCTATTCATTTCATCATAACAATGCGCCTTGCTTCTTGCTTATATATCTGTCGCATCGCTTGTTGTTTTCATACGGAGGCTCAGTCGATGTGACGTAACTTCCGCTGTGCAGTGGATTGTGGGACAGAAATCGGCCAAAAAAAGCATGCTAATATCCACACTAAAAACAAATCTCTACAGGATTGTAGTAAGGCATCCAGGTAGTTTTTAAGCATGCTGCATCTGACCACAATAATTGGGAAATCCTGAATCATTTTTTCTGCAATACCAAATAGCAGGGATGTACTGTATGGGGATTGGAACGCAGGGGCAAGAGTCATTTGAAAAGAGCATACACAGAGATTACAGAAGTGACCACCTGTCAGGACACTAGCACATCAGCACACTCTCAAAAAATGAAATCTGACAACAATTTGACAACGGTGTTTCACATTTGATGGACACTTATTTGACAGGCAGGTGTCACCATGATGAGCAGTAGGATACGTAGCCCAGGGTCACTTTATGCTCTTCGGACAAAAAAAAATTCCAATTTGGCCTGTCAGGCATTTGGAACAACCCCATTGATAAGGGCTAGAAATTGTGTGCCAAGCAACTTTAGCCTTTTAAAAACCAGCCACTGAGATTCAGCAGTGCATTTTCAGCGGGTAGCCAGAGTCAACTTGTAGCTGGAATAAGCTCCAGTGAAGCAAAAGCGCCAATGTAACAGCAGTGTCTGGAATGGAAATGGAAGGAAGTGAATTCACCTATACACTCCACCGGCAGCAATCCCAACAGGTTATTATAGGTTATTAGAAACAGTGAGGCAGCAGCTAAATTAAACGAGGTCGAATGGGGACATTTGTTATTATTCCCAACTGTATAGCTTGGCTTAGTTTTTCTTCAATTGCGTGTTCTCAAAGCATATTCAATGTAAACAGATCTTAAATTAAAGGAATACTTCACCCATACGGAACCAGCGTTCTATCATTATAAAATAACTATTATAATATAATGAATGAGGTTTTTCTTCCCTCAGTCTTTCCTCAGTCTTCCCTTGGCCCAGCTGTCCTGTTATTCCTAACCCTTACTGTGATGGCACAGTAAGGAAACTGTAGGGTTAGACAGTGAGACCATAAAACACTCTTTATGGCTTTTCTCAGGCTAAGATGATCCGATTTCAATTTTTTTTTGCACATTTATACCAAATAGGATCTCCGAATTCAATACACCGTCATATTCCAACCGGTGAAGTAGGTCTTTAAACAATTGTGATTTAATACATTATTAATCAACCAAATAAATATCCCATGTGTGCACACTCCAGCCTCTACACACCCATTTATATGTACCTTCCATGTCGTTTTGAAAAGACGCAATGCATTGTGGGGCGGTTGAGTAGGAAAAGCATCCTATCGATCCATACACAAAATCTTCCTCGAATTAAATACTCAACTGGGCATTTCTCGCCTACACAAAAACTCGCATATACAACCGTCGCATACTCGAATTGACGTCAAAATGAGTATGAGTAGGACGTTAGTAGGGCTTTTAGTATGAGTAGGATGTTAGTATGGCTTTTAGTATGATGTTAGTAGGGCTTTTAGTATGAGTAGGACGTTAGTAGGGATTTTAGTATGAGTAGGATGTTAGTATGGCTTTTAGTATGATGTTAGTAGGGCTTTTAGTATGAGTAGGGCTTTTAGTATGATGTTAGTAGGGCTTTTAGTATGAGTAGGGTGTTAGTATGGCTTTTAGTATGATGTTAGTAGGGCTTTTAGTATGAGTAGGGTGTTAGTAGGGCTTTTAGTATGAGTAGGACGTTAGTAGGGCTTTTCGAACACAGCCTTGGTCTTTTTTCGAAGCAAAAGCTAGTTGCCTAACTTAGTATGGAGGGGCTGGAGCCAGCTAAATGTGCCCCACACTTAGTATGGTGCCATGTGTGAGTGCTTGAGAGTTGCAGTCAGTTCCAGAGACACAGCGAGGGGCCTGCAGAAGACTCATTTCCTCTCAGCAGGGCGACAGAAGGGAAACAGAGTTTTACCCAACGACACAAATGCTGTTTCCATGTGTGAGGCGACAGCAAGCGCTTCAAGCAAAGGTCACATCCAACATCCAACCAATTGAACTTTTAGTTCTTATTGTTGTTCCTTGTTTCTTTGCAGTGGATGTAGTAGATATAAAAACATATTTACAGAATGATTCATGTATGTCCTTACTGTGTGTGTGTGTGTGTGTGTGTGTGTGTGTGTGTGTGTGTGTGTGTGTGTGTGTGTGTGTATGTGCTGAACATCTGGTGTCAATACACAGCCTAGGATCTGTGAATGGGTATGTTGTTAGCTACGGTGGCAGCTTTTGTTTACATATTGTGTACGTTGTTTACATACCAGTTTACAGAGCCTAGGCTGAGTATTATCACCATTTTTTTTTTCCAGCGTGCACACATAAATACATATAAATAATGTGGATAAATAGGGAAAAAATAAGTATCTATAAGCAGACATACATTTCAGGTCACCCAATTGTACATAAGCTTAAAAGTACATGTACGTAAAAAAAAATTGCCTGTTCGGTGGTTATCTTAACAGCCAAGCTTGACTTGAGGACTCTCTGTGTTCCTGTTTGCTCGAGCACTCGTTGACAAATGAGTGCTGGGGCCGAAAGAGGCAAAAGGCAGCCGAGTCAGCTTAGCTTTTCCCTAAGAGTCGGAGGTAAACAAATCCTCTAGTGTGTGTGTGTGTGTGTGCGTGCGTGTGTGTGTGTGTGTGTGTGTGTGTGTGTGTGTGTGTGTGTGTGTTGAGATTTACAGCAAAGCCGATGCTTTCCTGCTCCCGGTGGCATCAACGCTGACTGCGGAATTAGCTGAGACAAATTAATACTATGAAGGGGAGACAAGGGGTCGCCGGGCAAAATGCCGTCTCAGTCAAAATGTGTTTGGGTCCAAGTTCATTCATGGCACATTACAAGCTGGGTATAAGTCCTTTAAAGGTGGAGTCAGTGATTCTGGAGAACGCTTGTTGTCAAAATCACATTTTTTTCGTCAAAATCTGTGAATATCTCCTCATGATATACGCTACTTGTCCGTACTGTGTGTGTGCTCTAGTGTTAATACACAGCCTATGCTCTGTAAACAGGCATGTCACTAGCAACGGTGTGGCCCCCTTTGTTTACATACCAGTTTACAGAGCCTAGGCTGTGTTTTACAAGTAACACTGGATTTTTTTTTCCAACGCACACAATACAGACAGGTAGCGGATCTTGAGGAGATATTCACTTTTTGATTTTAACAAAAGGTGATCTTGACAACAAGCATTCTCCAGAATCACTGACTGCACCTTTAAAAAAACACTCAACAAAACCAAAGATTATTCCAAAATCAAATACTATAAATACGTTAAAGTGAGCACAAATTAGAGCAACAGTAAGTCAAAGCCGCTACTGATAAAATGTCTGACCTGCTATACCCATGCAAAAGGTTAATGATGACGTCCAATAAAACTGTCAATATCTGGCAAAAAATACCAACATTATTGCATTACTGTATGGGTAAATGTATTAGCTTCTGATTTATAGTGAGAGCAATACATCGGATTTCATCTATTTTGCATTTTTTCCGTTGGGACTGCGAAGAGAGACAGCAGCATTTGCAATTTAGCATTATTGGCAATAACCCCTCCAAGCAGTATGTGTATTATTGACCTATTGCCTGACCTTTAAGAAGCCTCTATAAATTAGCTGGCTCCAGAGTTATTCAACAGGGGACATTAAAGAGTAATGCCCGCCGAAGCATAGCCCTACTCGGGGGGAAGAAACTGCAGGCGATGTAGGAAGTCTCCTGGGTCGCATTTTATTAACCGGCGGTGACTTCCAGAGGCACCTCATCTCACTCATCTTGTAAAGGAGATGTGAAAGATCTGGACATGGAAAAGCACTCTGGAGCTTAAGTCAATATACTGAGGCCAATTGAGATGGGATCGGGGAATAAAAACATATAAAAAACAGGGGGGGAAATGCTGACTTTATGGGCTATTTTCACCAATATCTGCTGTATGTTTTTATTGTTTCATTGGTCAACATAAAGCATTTATAATTTTTTTTTAAATCCATTTTATATGTAGTTTAAACCACAACAAAAATGATAATGTCATAATGTATGTGGCGAAAACTCTTTTTTTTTTTTTTTTTTTTCTGCTGGCCCCTTCTGCAACAGTACAAGGCTGACTTGTGCTACAGAGACACCTCCCCCATACTCTTTAAAATCTCCAATGTCTCCTTAAGGTAGCACACTAACTATGCATGAGTAGGCTACCTCCTGCAACAGGTGTGTAGTATGTATAGAAAAAATAAATCCTACTTGGAACTAAACTGTACAATAGACTGTAAGCCAACTAACTGCTTATATCTTACTGGACTACTTCATCAGGCATTTATATGAAAGAAAGAAAGAAAGAAAGAAAGAAAGAAAGAAAGAAAGAAAGAAAGAAAGAAAGAAAGAAAGAAAGAAAGAAAGAAAGAAAGAAAGAAAGAAAGAAGTGTTTATGATCCACTGCTTTGTACGTCACTGTCAAATTGCACACACCAGAAATACACCAGGAATATAAATATATAAATAAAATAACTCTGCACTTTTCCTTTGTAAAGTAAAACAGGCGAGTTAATCCATCAGATGTCATCTAAGACCCCCTCCCCCTCCCCCCCCGCCCCCTCTCACACACACACACACACACACACCCTGCCATCTCTCTCTGTGTGACTACAATCGTTGGCTGCAATTAGCCCATTTTGGAATAACATGACAGCAAACTAGATATGGAATTATAAATGATAACACACAATAGAGGGGGGGGGGGAAGTCAAATGAGTTTCCATGGAGACAGGCATGCAGCAGCACCGTCAGTTATTCATGTTAAATCGAGCCTCGCTTTGAAAGAGTTTAACATCTGTTCACACAAGCTCAATGAGACATGTTGAAAATCACATCAATATACAATATGTGAAAATACATAAACATGCATCAACTGTAGGAGGAAATAGAACATTCAAGTATGTAGTATGTACATGAAATTCACAGAGTTTTGTGTAAGGATACAATTTTTTCTAATTAAATAGTCAAGCTGTTAAAGGTTTTAAAGGTGGAATTCTACGTTTTTTGGAGAATGCTTTTTGTCAAAATCAGTGAATATGTCTTCATGATCCGCTACCAGTATGTACTCTCTATCTCTCTCTCTCCCTCTTTCACTGTCCCCCTCTCTCTCTCTCTCTCTCTCTCTCTCTCTCTCTCTACCCCTCTTTCACTGTGTGTGCAGACAGGGAAAGTATCCTGAGGAGATATTCACTGGTTTTTCACAAAAAAGTGATTTTGACAAAAAGCATTCTCCAGCATCACTGACTCCACCTTTAATCCAGTCTTTAACAACAACAAAGAAAGAAAAGCAGTCTGTGCTGTGTGTGCACCGGGAAAAAAAGTGTTAATACACAGCCTAGCCTATGTAAACAGGCATCTTTCTAGCTACAGTGGGCCTCTTTAGTTCAGCAGAATCACTAGCTCCACCTTTCATACAGTAT
This sequence comes from Ammodytes marinus, assembly GCF_949987685.1. Classification (NCBI taxonomy): domain Eukaryota; kingdom Metazoa; phylum Chordata; class Actinopteri; order Uranoscopiformes; family Ammodytidae; genus Ammodytes; species Ammodytes marinus. The sequence goes on from NC_137218.1 coordinate 4,425,722, forward strand.
TTTACAGCAGCAAGGGACAAAATCCTATAGCACAAATTGCAGCTGCGATACCAAGATTACCTTAAAGAAGAATAAATGACAAGCACACTCAGTTTCACCTCACATCTTTGGTGAACATATGCACTCTCTCTCTATCTCTCTCTCTCTATCCCTCTTTCACTGTCCCTCTCTCTCTCTACCCCTCTTTCACTGCCCCCCTCTGTCTCTCGCTCTCTTTCACTGTCCCGCTCTCTGTCTCTCTCTCTCTCTCTCTCTCTCTCTCTCTCTCTCTCTCTCTCCCTCTTTCACTGTCCCTCTCTCTCTCTCTCTCTCTCTCTCTCTCTCTCTCTCTCTCTCTCTCTCTCTCTCTCTCTCTCTCTCTCTCTCTCTCTATCTCTCTCTGTCATGTTCAATCAGCTTTTTTCACTAAAGGTCCACTCATGAATTTTACATCAGGTCAGAGAGGGTTGAGAACAACGCCAGCCAGTTTGTGCAAAGTGTAACAATTTCAGTGCGTTCAATGACCCATCATGATATGAATTGGCACAGTTTGCCTGTAACCCTGTGTGCCTTGACCCTCGGGATAACAAGGTGTGATTTTACAGATAAGAGGCACCGATGCAAGAGTACATTCATCAGACAGGCACAAAGCTAGGTTAAACCTGCCGTGTGTAGAATGTTGGGAATTGTTTCATAGCAGACTTGGTAGAAAATTATTATAATATCCATAAGTACGTTTAATTTAGTGCATAATAGCTGAAAAAATTTTTTAGAATTTTTTTTTCCCTTAGAAAGGGTCTCATATATGTCCATATTTCTCCATACATTGGACCAAGACATCGGTGCCGCCATGTTGGAAGCGTCATGGTTGGAATGTCATCAGGTGCATTGTTTAGAATTTAGAATTATTCTTGTCCTTGAAGGCCACTGTAGCTTCTGTTATTATTCAAAAGGGTTGGGGTCACCCAGGGAGCGTTGCATTCTAGAACTTTCTAGAATTTTCTCGAACTTTCTTGATGATGTCATATTACACACTGCACCTTTAAGGGCTGAACTGCCATAGATAGTAGCCTATGAGTTCACCTCTCAATTCCTTTTTGAATGCAACATTGTTTTAGCTGTTTCTTTTCAAATCAAATCAAATCAAATCAGTTTTATTTGTATAGCCCAATATCACAAATAGACATTTGCCTCAGTGGGCTTTACATTCCATACAGTACGACACCCTCTGCCCTTAGACCCTTAGCTCGGCTGAGAAAAAAACTCCCAGTAAAAAACCCTTTATCGGGATAAAAAAAAAATGCAAACATGTTGCTGTAATACAATGTGCACATCACTAACGTACACACTCAATCATTTGACATAAAGCTTATTTGTATTGAAATGGAATGAATGCACATATAATTATGGAGCTTACAGCAAAGGATAAGCCCTGGTTACTGTCACATTGCTGTCACAACGGAGTTACTGCTGATTGATCGATGGCCACAAATGCAACATGACTAAAATTCAGCTCTACTACAAATGGCAAAAAGCAACATATCATACCAATAGGATAACTGTTAGGTTTGGTTTAAAACAGAAACTAATAGGGGTGTCTCAAAGACCTATTTTCGGGCCATGTTGCACCGCCATGTTTCTACAGTAGCACAGAACGGACAAACTTAACGACCTTACGCGCTTTTTTATATAGTGGGCGTCCTGGGGAAATGCACCTGTTGGAAGACCGAGAAGAAGAAGTACAATAGAATAAATAACTAAATACATCTTCACCTCATCACTTGATATTGTGGATGGACTTGAGGCAGTGGTGGATGATGCCATCTTTAGTAACTATAACTTCTTGTCATTGAAGGCCACCGTAGCTTCTGTAAATTCTCCCAAAGGGTAATGAGTTAGCAAGGGAGCGTTGCAATCTAAGACGTTATGCTTCCGCTGTAAAACAGGCTCTCCATGGCTGAAAGATTTGGTCAATATTTTGGCTTTAGCGGCGCACTTATTTGTATGTTTGCCTCTGCTGATATTACAGGAGACAACTTCCCTCCTATCTAAGAGCTAGATTTAAAAGGTCACCCAGCATGATCTACCCCGTGCAGGTATTTGGACTAGATTTCCTAAGAGCTCTGAATTTGCCCATTTACTGAAAGCTGGCCCAACCTCTGTGTGTGTGTGTGTGTGTGTGTGTGTGTGTGTGTGTGTGTGTGTGTGTGTTTGTGTGTGTGTGTGTGTGTGTGTGTGTTTCTCTCTTTCTCTCTCTCACCCGCTGTGGAACTCCTCAAAAGAAAACCGATTAAGACAGAAAATAGCAACGTGCCGCAACATTCGGCTTGCGATGCCTGGCACACACACACACAGCTGCCATTATTGCACATTTGGCTTTTCCAAGCACTCAAGTCTTTATCCCACCGATGTGCCTCGTCCTAAGTGCCTCACCCATCCATCATCTGTATGTCGCTAGAGCAAGATTTATTAGGCAAGAAAACACTTGAAGTTGAAGATGAGATGCATCTCCGGCTAAAATGATGTGTAAAAATCACTCCCAGATGCTTCAAAACACAGGCTGTACACACATGATTGTAAAGTAGATTACTGGAAGGATGCACTCCTTAAAGGGGCACTGTGTAACATTTTAAGTAATGTGTTAGCTAAAATCAATATCCTCATTCATAAATATGTCCTCATTGGTGTAAAATCACCTCTGCCCATAATCTGAATTATCCTCCTGAGCGGAGAATTACAAATATTAATATTACATGTTGTACATTGAGCAGGCAAGTCTTATGGAGGCATGTTGGAGGCATTGGTTGGAATGTCATCAGGTGCATTGTTTAGAATTTAGAATTGTTCTTGTCCTTGAAGGCCACTGTAGCTTCTGTTATTATTCAAAAGGGGTGGGGTTACCCAGGGAGCGTTGCATTGTAGAACTGTGTAGAACTTTCTTGATGATGTCATATTACACACTGCACCTTTAACACAAATATACTGAAAATGACATTCAAACATACAAAGTTCTCCCAAGCCTTATTATTCCGACCCACCCACTGATTAAATATTCAATAAGTTTACACACATCCCTGTTTACAATGCTATAGAATTGCGAGTAAGCAGTGATTACTGATCTATGAGACACTGGCTGAGTTCGAAAAAAACTATATTAACGTCCTCCCTCCTACATACTCAACATGTATACTACATACTGTCTACTTGAAGATTGATTGTGTATGTGTCGTTCGAAAAGACGCAATGCATTGTGGAGCAGTTGAGTAGGAAAGTAACCTATCGATCCATACGCATAATCTTCACGGAAGTAAGTACTCATCCGGGCATTTCTCGCCTACACAAACTCGCATACACAACCACAACATACTGAAATTGACGTCAAAATTAGTATGAGTGGGACGTTAGAAGGGCTTTCCAACAAAGCCACAGACTAAATGCATTCTTAGTCGTTGTGTGAAATGGCTTGGGGATATATGCATGACAAATGTGTATGGAAAAAACAGGGCAAAATAGTCTTCGCATTGACACACAGTGAAATTGACATGTCTTATTCCATCTCACACAGCCGACCATCTTAAAGACAGGAGCCTCGTCTAGACAGTTAAAGACAGGTAATGCATTGTGCAGTGTAAGGGAACAATACCATGGTTATAAAAAAAAGGACACACACACACACGTTATCATTATAGTGGCTCTCTCTCTCTCTGTGTCTTGGGGAGACGGATGGAGCACAATAGTGTGTATCCTCAAATGAGCCTCCCTGACAGACAACTTGCCTAGTGAACGAGCGAGCGAGAGAGCAGTGGTAGTAGTGTGCTGTGCGGTGTGAAACATGGGCTCCGGGCTGCAGCAAGACAATCTGGAGATATTTCATTGTGAAACATGGAGGGCTCAATGTGTCCAACAAAAGCTCTCTGCCTCTTCAATCCTCTCTTAGTGTGAGAGATAAGGATGTGCCGTGGCAGCTCTTAGAGAGATGACAGTGAAATGTATTCTGTGTCTTAACAAGAGAGAGAGAGAGGGGGAGGGAGGGAGAGAGAGAGAGAGAAAGAGAGGGGGGAGGGAGGGGGAGAGAGAGCGGGAGAGAGAGGGAGAGAGAGAGAGGGGGAGAAAGACAGACAGACAGACAGAGAGAGAGAGAGAGAGACAGAGAGAGAGAGAGAGAGAGAGAGAGAGAGAGAGAGAGAGAGGGGGAGAAAGACAGACAGACAGACAGACAGAGTGAGAGGAGTTTTTGGCCGATTCAACCATTCAGTAAAGGATTTCCCCCTTTCCGCTCTACATACTACCGTCCGTGTGTGAGGACATAACATTTTCATGTGAGGGTTGGACCAAGAGGAAGCCACTATCGGAAAAAAAATATGACGTGAAAGTGCTAGAAAAAGGAGTGCTACACATCATCACCATCCCTGCATTCCAATCCCCATACTATTTACTATTTAGGAAAAACAGATTTAGGATGTCCCGATTCTTGTGGCCAGATTTAGTATGATTAGAAATTCCCGGATGTCTACTACAATGGTCGAGAGTTTTTAGTGTTGAAAAAAGTATGCTATTTGGGCGATTCTGACCCACAATCCCGTGCGCATCGGAAGTGACGTCACATCGACGGAGCCTACGTATGAAAACAAACAGGGATGCGACGGATATAAAAGCAAGAGGCAAGATCAAGGTGCAAAGTTATGATGAAATAAATAAGTTAAAGTATGTCCCAAGTGTATGCCTACTGCATCCTAACTAGACTCTGTGTATGGTTAGATGTAGTATGTAGAATAGAAAAAAGAAAGAGTATGAGATTTGGAACGCAGGGAATATACAGTATCAACTTTAGATCCCACCCACAATTTAAATATTCTCTTACATGCTGAGTTCCATTTTCCCCGTATTTGCTTTATACTATTTGAAAGAGTTTCATCAGATGCTGACCCTGTTGTTGTATTTGAAAAATTGGATTTGAACGTCACACAAGTGAACATTAAAAACTAATGCCATTTCTTCGACTTGTCGGGATCCCTGCTGCGAAGTGTGTCTGACGCCGATTCCCTCGGGGTGCATCCCATTTCCTAACTGTGGCGTACTTGTCCTTTGAGTGAACTCATCATACCAGGGAGCACTGCAGGGAAAGTGTTTGCAAATCACACTATTCACTTTCATAGTAAAGGAAATGTTTACTCTCGCACTTTAAAGAATGATTTTCTTTTGGTAATTTCCTATTCATATTTTAACAAGGTTTTCTTTTAGGGATTTTAGTAAGAAATATATTTGTATGACAGTCATAGAAAATATGTGTATTGGCTTGGTTGGGTCTTAATATCTCTTATTTTTTTTTTTTAACCTTTATTTATACAGGTAAATCCCATTGAGACCGGAGACTCTTTTTCAAGGGAGACCTGTTCCCATTCCCACGTTACCATTCACACACATTCATACACCGATAGCAGGCTTACTATCGACATTCACACGAGGCAAGGTGGGTGAAGTGTCTTGCCCAAGGACACAACAACCATGACACAAGTGGCAGGACGGGAATCGAACCTCCAACCCTTTGATCATCGGCCGACCCGCTCTAC
>NC_137218.1:4443770-4456270 GCF_949987685.1 Ammodytes marinus
TCACATTGACAGAGCCTCCATATGAAAACAACCGGGGATGCGACGGATATTAAAGCAAGAGTCAACAAGATCAAGGTGCGATGTTATGATGAAATAAATAAGTAAAAGTGTGTCCCAATAGTATGCCTACTACATACTAACTAGATTGTAGATGGTCAGATGTAGTATGTAGAATAGAAAAAAATAAAGAAAAGGCGATTCGGAACGCAGGGCAAGTTGAACTTTCACAGGGTCAATCAATGCAAGGATGGTGGAAAACATGGCACTACTGTATCCAATGTTGTTTGACCAATGAATTATCAGAAAATCAAAATCAAAATGGAGTTTATTTTTCTAGTGCCTTTAAAATCGCTGCAGGGGCCTATAGATGCTTTTCATACAGTATTGAGTAGCTGTTGATACTGTAAGACTGTCTCGTATAAAATGTACTGTATACATAATTGAAGGGCTCCTTTGATTTCTCTATTTTTGTGTGGGCATTCAAGGGAATATCAATCAGACTGGGTTAGTGTTGTTTTGATGAGATATCTCAATGGTGTTGTGTTACTGTTCACTACTTAACATTGCAGACAAAAACATTGTTTTGTTCAAGCACTGGTCAATTTTGAGATTGGTGTCTATTTTGCTTCAATAACATGTCCTCTTTCATACTAGTATAAATACTGTAAACGGTGCAAATTGTATATTTTAAGTGTGTGTTTGACAAAACCTTGTCTGCTTGCTTCTACAGCACTTACATCAACTAAACTTCCCATAATCATTCTCAGCACTATATTCTGAAGGTACATACAGAAGGATTTGTTCATATGTTGTTAACTGTCTGATGTATGATACATTCTGTTCACAAAAACATGCAGATAAATGAATTTCATTTGATGAAAGTAATCAACTGGCAAAGTTCCATGTTGATGTCTAAAACTAAAAAATGGAACCCTATTCACATGCAGCGAATGGCTCACTTTTTGTGTTTTATTAAGAAAACCACACACACACACACACACACACACACACACACACACACACACACACACACACACACACACACACACACACACACACACACACACCAATTTCAATCAAATGCCTTCTGCTCATCCCTTCACATGCAGACATCCGATCCACTTAGCCGTAAAGTTTAACTCCTAATTCCATGCCCCCCATACAGAGAGAAAAGGGGCATAAGAGACCCACCTTGCCTAGTGGAGCTCAGAGAATGATATCGCAGGTGGCACTAGCAGCAGGGGTGTGTGTGTGTGTGTGTGTGTGTGTGTGTGTGTGTGTGTGTGTGTGTGTGTGTGGGCACAATCTCTATTATCAGCCCTTAGGGGGAGAGGGAAGTGGGAGGGGAACGCAATATGGTGAGTTTAGCTTCACCTGGCCGCACAGTTTGACCCCTACGCCACAAGAGAGAGAGAGAGAGAGAGAGAGAGAGAGAGAGAGAGGGAGAGAGAGAGAGAGAGACCAGGTGTCAGCCACGCCACAAGACCATGAAGAAAATAATTAAGGAGCAAAAAAAGTCTCCCGAGCTCTGAGCGCATGGGGGAAGGTAGTATTTAAATAAGGACACATTCAATGGCATAGTGTTATGGGAGAGCCTGGAAAAAGCTAGTTAAATACTGTGTAAAAATATTCAATTGAAAAAAATATAAATTGAAATAAATTGATAATTATAGGAGACTATTCAGGTCAGTGGAAAGATTGAGGACATTTTTTATTTATTTTTTTCGGCTATGCACAAGAAAAATGTTAATATGTTGAGAACGAAGTGGTACAATCTACAAAGTACAATGTTGAGGAAAAAACGTTTCAAGACTGTGGTAAAAGTGAGAAAGGTATTGACAGATTCAAACCAGGATCAATAACACGTAAGAAAAACATTATTTTAAACACAAACGATGCATCTTTGCTACAACCTAATTTTTTTTAATAATAATTGATTGGATTTATATAGCGCTTTATTTCTCAGTGACTCAAAGACGCTTTACAGGGTTCCAGGTTCCATTCGTTCACACACAGTCATACTGGTGGTGGTAAACTACGATAGTAGCCACAACTGCCATGGGGCAGACTGACGGAAGCGTGGCTGCCATTCAGCGCCAACGGCCCCTCAGACCACCACCTCAAACATACAGCAGTCATACACATTCACACGAGGCAAGGTGGGTGCCTTAAGGACACAATAACCATGACACAGGTGGCCGGGCGGGGATCGAACCACCAACCACAGTCGCCCCATAAACCGAAGAAAGAAGTTGTCTAATCTGAGCTCGACTATAAAATGCAATTCACTGTATACGAGTGACTCTCAAATCGTTCAACATCTTTCCGACTGTACCGCAGTCTGGAATTATCAAGGTTATTCTGAACAGTATTTCATCTTAATTTCCAGCGTTGTATTTCCACTTTATTCACTGTGTTTTTCGACTTAATTCTCAAATCGCATAATAAAAAGAATAATTCCCTCCTCTCATTTTATTTCCCTCCTGTGGCTCTAATGCTCTGTCGTAGGTAATTGACTTGTTTTGGCAAGCACACAGTTATGTCCACAACGCATTTATTTTTTAAATTGAGAATCCTTTCTATGTATAGCTTGAATAGAACAAACAGGGAAAATATCCTTCCTTAAAACACAAACTAGATTATTTTTGTATTTGTATTTTCACTATGAAGCAGAGTCAGGGTTTCTAGAACATAGAGTCAAGCAAGAAAAAACTTTAACAGGTAAAAAAATATTCTGAACTCTTGACATATTCTGAGAGGTTTTGGTGTGAGGACAGACTGTACCAATGTTTTTCTGTAAATGTTTTATTTGAGGCACATCCCCGATGATTGGTAGCGTCAACTGCATACTGTAGGTACATTATAGTGCTGAAGTGACCTTCATGTCTTTTGTTTGTGTGCTCACTTTTTCAGATGTGTGTTTGTGTTCTTTGTAAAAAAATATATATACCCAAAAATAAAGAATTAAAAAAAAATCTAATTTGTATCATCTACCAGTAAACATTTGATTCAAATAGTATTTTAACCATTTCATAAATGTCCTGTCTTCTTAGATTTGTGGAAATCAACATTTATTCAAGAAATTATAGTGAATTATGTGGCGTTATACTATTATTTTGTAAATGTTTTTAGGTGTAAATGTATGGCATGTTGAACAGGTGACGGCTACTAGAAAACCTACTCTGCAGGGCATCACCTAGGTAACCCACAGGTGACACCATGCAGAGTATTCAGTCTGGTTCAGAGAGCACACAGATGGCAGGAAAACAGGCAGGTAGCAACAGCACACGTTTAGTATCCTTTATATGGATGAAAAATTGCTTTTTTTTTGCTAATTCTGGCATTTTTAACCCATGTATGATCATGTGATGTCTTAATTTGCACTGTCCCCTTCTTAGATAAACTGAATTGAATTGAATATGTTGTCTCGTTATTTTCTTCCTTGTTTTTCTATAACGTTCGGACATTTTAAAAACATTATTCAGATGGAGGCTTCACAATAAACCCACTCGGGTACAAATAAAGTTACCTTAACTTACCTTATCATGTGTTATTTTCTTTAAAGAAATAAGGAAGTATGATGTGATGGAGCCTTTTGAAAAGATACAATATGGAAGTTCAATTATTCCAACCCTGTTTCCCAATTCAAATACTCATCCTTTTTACTTTACTACATACGCTGATCATTAAAATAATCTAGTTAGCATGCAGTATGCTACAATTGTGACATGCTATTTCGTATTTATTACATCATAACATGGCGCCTTGAACTTGCCTCTTGCTTTTAATATATCTGTCACATCGCTGGTTGTTTTCACTCTGAGGCTCAGGCGATGTGACATAACCGTTGATTTCAGTCAGTGTGACTAAAAGAACAAAGTATGTTTTTGTATTTCTTAGCTATCGTCTTCCTATATTGACAAGTTGTTCTCATACAGCTCTGGAAAAAAATGAAGAGACCAGTCTGGATTTTCCTTCAATCTTCATCTCTACATTACTTTTTTTTTCTTTTTTTAAGATATTTTTTGGGCATTTTTATGCTTTTATTGATAGTGTAGAGACAGAGTTGAAATGGGGCAGAGAGGGGAGTGACATGCAGAGAACGACCGCGGGCTGGAATCGAACCCGGGTCCGCTGCTGGCCGAGGCCCATGGGGGGGACGCCCTATCAACTGAGCTAAGGGCGCCCCCTTTTCTACATTACTTAACGGAAATGCTCTTTAATGACAATATTTTTGGGTGGAATTTGGTAGAAATGTTGTCAGTAGTTTATAGAATAAAACCAAAATGTTCATTCTACTCAAACATATGCCTATAAATAGTAGAACGAGAGACACTGAACATTGGTCTCTTTTTTGCCAGAGTTTGTAGACTAGAGACAAAGAGGGCTCTAAAAAAACATGGCAATAAAAGCAGTACGGATGTGAGATGAACAAAGTGAGAAAGTATGAAGAGAAAGAATGGGATGAGAGAACAGAAGGCCAGGGAGAGAGAGAGAGAGAGAGAGAGAGAGAGAGAGAGAGAGAGAGAGAGCGAGAGAGAGAGAGAGAGAGAGAGAGAGGGAGAGAGAGAGAGAGACAGAGAGAGAGAGAGAGAGAGAGAGAGAGAGAGAGAAAGAGAAACAGGAGGAGAAGGAAATGTGTTTTTTTTGTGGCTGACCCTCTTCCTGTGCTCCAGCAGTGCCCCCCACGCCCCCTCCCCCTCTGGGCAAACAGGTGCTCGAGGCTGGGCAGCAGACGGGCCTCCCTCCCCTCTCTCTCTCTCTCTACATGCTGGTCCTTCTGCTGGCTGCTCCACACACACTGAGGGACAGACACACCAGCGACTAACACTACAGCCTATAAGTCACTACAGACTCAGTGGACAGTGGAGTGGCTTTTTTTGGCCACTTTTTGGAGGCAAATAATAATAATAATAATAATAATAATAATAATAATAATAATAATAATAATAATAATAATAATAAAAAAATAAAGTGTAAAAACCTGGTAAAAAAATACTAAAAAGCAAAAAAATAAATAAATAAAAATAAAAATAGTCACAAGGGACGGATGGAGAATTGATATACAAAGTCAAGTGGATGGAGACAGATGCACATTCACTCAAAGTGTTGCCAACTAAGACAAAAAAAGTCAAATGAAAAAGTGCACGTTACAACAGCTACTGCAAACAGAACTAGGCTAGGATTTCACAAGAGGCGGCAAATCAGTCTGATTGTCTGTGTTATTCTTATGAAAATCCAGCATAACAAAACAATACACTCTTCTAAAACAACTTACTCAAAATAGAAAATTCATATAGGCTATAAAAAGACAAACTCCAATCCACATACAGTCTAGACTAGTTCTGTCAAAGGCAGGCAATGCTTTTACACAAGTCTGCTTCAAAGCCAATAATCTATGGTTATGTAAAAGCTGCCTATATGCACAGACAACATATATATTGACAAACGCCATATTGTTGGTTTATGGCAGAAGCATAGGTCACTGCTCTCTAGAAGGAATATTGTACAGGAATCAATCTACAGACAACCGGAGGAGGTTTTAGTCAATACAGCTTACTGAGGCTGAAATTTGAAATCATATTTTTCAGCATTTTTCAGGGATATAGTTTCAATAGGGCTGGCATCTGTACTTCCATGGCAGATGACTCAACCACTCCATCAAATGGGAGTCCGATAGGCATTTATGGGGGCTTTGCTGTGTGTGTGTGTGTGTCTGTGTGTGTGTGTGTGTGTGTGTGTGTGTGTGTGTGTGTGTGTGTGTGTGTGTGTGTGTGTGTGTGTGTGTGTCTGCGTGTCTGTGTGTCTGTCTGTCTGTCTGTCTGTCTGTCTGTCTGTCTGTGCATGACACTGAACTGAAATGAATGTTCAGACTATATTGGTGTCCAACGTTTTTTACAGAACAGATTGTGGATACAGCTTGTTTTATTTTTTATGAATGAAAACATACTATGTATACAGGACTTACAAAAAGCATTTTCAGTATGTTTTTAAGAACAAAATGTATCATAAATCAGCTGATTAACAACATATGAACAACTCCTTCTGTAATAACCTTCAGAATAGTGCTAAGAAGGATTATGGGAAGTCTATAGTTCATGTAAGTGCTTTAGAAGTTGAGATTTTTGGTTCAGAGTATTAGAGAAACACTAATATTGAGATAATGTCCATTAAAGATGGTTGTATAGGAGAAATATAAAGACGCAAACAGACAAGGTTTAGTCAAATAAACACCTAAATGTACAGTACATGTTGGACCTTTCATTTATACTAGTATGAAAGAAGACTTATTATGGAAGCAAAATAGCAACAACAAAAAAATCGCCAAATTGGCAGATGTCGCAACCACTTTAGGGCCCATGCCATGCTGTCTTGTCTATGCGTCAATGTGAACACTGTAACCTATTGAAGGGCAAAACTAAAGAGGCCCATAGTGTATGTATGTGAACAAAAGCCCCATTCACAGAAAGAGAAAGTGGACACGCAAAGACATTTTGAAAATGAATGGTGGACTCTAGTTTTGCTGCCAAAAAATGTACAAGTTTTGGGGCAATGTGGTGCCAATACAATGGATGCAATGGTTTCACACAGAGACACATGAATTGGGCTGCGATGTGGACTGTCCTTATTGAAGATTATTTTTTGGAAATTTTCAAGCTTTTTTTATTAGACAGTACAGAGTTGAAATGGGGAGACAGAGAGAGAGAGGGGGGATGACCTGCAGTAAAGGTCCACGGGTCGGATTTGAACCCACGACCACTGCAATGAAGGCCGGAGCCAATATGGTACGCGCTCTATCCACTACGCCACTGGAGCGGCCCAAAGACAGTCTTTATTGACGAGGACAGAAAGGCTTAAGTGGAGATATACAACATATGAGTGGGCAAAGTTTTGATAGAACAGATTTTGGATACAACTTTTTTTTTGTATGGCGTTAAATATGCATTTCAGGCATGTTTTTAGGAAGAAAATGCATCAAAAATCAGACAATAAACAACATATGAACACATCCTTCTAGAATAACCTTCAGAATAGTGCTAAGAATGATTATGGAAAGTTTAGTTGATGTAAGTCCTATAGAAGTTCAGATTTTGGTTAAGAGTATTAAAACTACTGTTGAGATAATGTCCGTTAAAGATGGTTGTATAAGAGAAATATACAGACGCAAACAGACCAGGTTTAGTCAAATAAACACCTGCAAACACACAGAAGTGTGAAGATGAATGCTGGACCCTTGTTTTGCTGCCAAAAATGTTGCAAGTTTTTCGCAATTTGTAGCCATTACAAGGGACAAAATAGTTTCACATAGGGACATGAATGGGACTGTGTGTGTGTGTGTGTGTGTGTGTGTGTGTGTGTGTGTGTGTGTGTGTGTGTGTGTGTGTGTGTGTGTGTGTGTGTGTGTGTGTGTGTGTGTGTGTGTGTGTGTGTTGATGAGAAAATGGGAAAAAAAGGCTAAAGTTGAGTTTCCAATGATGTGGTACTGGCCAGCCTCAAGCGACACAAAGTCCCCTGTAGCAGCATTTAACCTTCGCGGGCCTTTGGTTAATTGTCTGCCCTTCACCCCCAGACACACACACAATCTCACAATATTAAAGTCTAGAAGCTGAGAAGAATGGCTTTCCATTGAAGCACAAGTCACTCTTAGCAGAATTGTCACAGTCACAGTCACAAAAAAAAAAAAAAAAAAAGCAGAAATCCGGCGATTTGAGAAAAAATAAATACTGTGTTCAAAAAGCACAAAGACAATTGCAGCCTCATTGCATCAGTTGGATTGTCAAGTCCACGAGAGAATTGCTGGAAAATGTGTCATCTCATCCCCCCCCCCCCCCCCCGTCCCCCCAAAAAAGCCCAAAATGAGTTAAAATCAAAAACAATGGCTTCATGAAGTGGTTGATATTTTGAAAAAAAAAAAAAAAAAAAAAAGTCTTCAATTCTTTTTTAAGCAAAAGGGAGCCAAATTCATTGTAATTCAACAGACAGCGAGAAATGGCTGGGTTCCCTCATGTGCCTATTTAGTGCAGTGACTTAGCTAAAACACATTTCCGCTGGATTAATCTGGTCCGCCTGGAAGGTGTAGATAAAAAACGTTCTTCAGGCCCAGTATCAGCAGAGAAGGACAAGTAGGGAGAAGAGAGAGAGAGAGAGAGAGAGAGAGAGAGAGAGAGAGAGAGAGAGAGAGAGAGAGAGAGAGAGAGAGAGAGGGAGGGATAATCACACAGAGGCAAAACCAAAAAAAAAACTGTATCAGAAGACATTGTGATGATAATTATTTATCGCCCGCTGTCAAGGTCGGGATATTCTTTTAACAGAGTTTGTGAAAACTTTTAGTGTAAGTGTGTGAGTGTGTGTGTGTCTGTGTGTGTGTGTGTGTGTGTGAGTGTGTGTGTGTGTGTGTGTGTGTGTGTGTGTGTGTGTGTGTGTGTGTGTGTGTGGGAGCCATATTCTGCTTGCTCAGTTTTGTCCTGTGTTTTTAATGAGTGTGTGACTTGGGACGGTACAGTGTGTTTAAAAAAAAGGCTGAAAAGTACAAGGTTAATGGTATTTGTCAACGACCCAAACACTAAAGGTCTAGATACAGGACAGTGATTAAGGCGAGGTGAATATAGGGTCAGAATGTTTACTTACTATAGATATCATCATGAAGCTTAGCCAATTAAAAAATAAATTGTTTTAAATGTTTGAATAGATATGCAAATCTGGCAATATCTAACTAATTGCTTTAGAAAATGATGATGGATCCATCATTCATCTATATATCCATCTATATATCCATCTATCTATCTATCTATCTATCTATCTATCTATCTATCTATCTATCTATCTATCTATCTATCTATCTATCTATCTATCTATCTATCTATCTATCTATCTATCTATCTATCTATCTATCTATCTATCTATCTATCTAAATATTCATCCATCCATCCATCTATCCATCTATCTATCTATCTATCTATCTATCTATCTATCTATCTATCTATCTATCTATCTATCTATCTATCTATCTATCTATCTATCTATCTATCTATCTATCTATCTATCTATCTATCTATCTATCTATCTATAAATAAAATAAAGTTTGATTAGAAGTTGAGAAGTTTTTGGTTCAGAGCATTGAAAAAACGAATGCTGAGATAGTGGCCGTTAAAGATGGTTGTATAGGAGAAATATACAGACGCAAACAGAAAAAGGTCAAATAAACACCTGAATGTACATTTTAGACCTTTGATTTATACTAATATGAAAGAAGACCTGTTATGGAAGCAAAATAGACAAACATCTCAAAAAATTGACCAGTGCTTGAAAAAACAATGCCTGCAGTATCTCAGCTTAATGAGTATCTGACTCAGAGCACATTGAAAAAAACAGACAAAAAAAAAAAACTCTACAAGGTCAATGGCCACACTACATCAGCAAGCCAAATGAATAAAGGTCTAGATAAAGAACAATGATTAATTGGTCCGTTGTATCAAAGCGAGGCAAGGACAAGCTCTGCAACTGACCCCCAAACTGACACAGACAGCTTTTCAGCACAAGTATAACATGTTGTTCGCTAACATCTAAAGACCAATGTTTCCCTTTCATTGTCTGCAAACCAAGCACCACCAATTCAGAAAAGAACACACCCACTTTTTCCTGTCGCCAACACGCACACAGTGTCCATGCCTGGAGATTGAAAGAGTTAGGGCTTCTTTCCAAGTGGCTGTGGACTAATTTCTCAAATCATAACACATGCGATACACCTAAAGGTAAAATACATAATCATGCTATTCTGTTTTGTTTTATCCTCTTTTAATTTAAAACAGTATTTCTTTATCTAATATAGTATATATAAATTAGAGGTGGGCATAGATTAATTTTTTTAATCTAGATTAATCTAGATTAATTTTGGAATGAATCTAGATTAATCTAGATTAAAATGGCTCATTTGAATTCATTCATAATATGTGTGTGCTCCTAAATAATGACTCAAAGTAAGTCTTTGAGAACGTGTTTCTCAAGCCAGGTGGCGCATCAGACCAGGGGCTCATCTCCTGTTTCCAACATGCATCACAAACTGCTTGAGGAAGCTGTTCTACTATGATAATTGGTGATGAAAATAAATAATGTTCAACAAGATGTTACTTAGTAACGCGTTACCGGCATCGGACCTCTTTTTTCAGTAACAAGTAATCTAACGCGTTACTATCTCCAAACCAGTAATCAGATTAAAGTTACTCATCAAAGTCACTGTGCGTTACTTTTTCTGTAATTTTCCTTAGTGAAACATTTTACATAACTGCACAAATGACTGCGATTGCGATTTTATGTAAATAAATGTGCACGCATGTGTCTCTAAACGCTCCAACTGCTCCAACCGCTCCTCTCGTCTTTTTGGTAGCGCCCCTCGTCTCTGTCATGCAGCGTGTGTGTGTGCGCCTGTGTCTGTGTCTGTGTGTGTGTGTGCAGCAGCATTACGGCCGAACTGTGGCGCAAAACAAAGTTTCCCCCCCGATGAAATATAGCGTCTGCTATGGGGATATTTAGGATTCGGGTACGGTGACGTTGACGTTGAAGAGATAGAAGTGTTTAAAACTTGGAAACTTATAGTCACGTGGCGACCGGTGTCCACACACACCCACCCTGCGTTCCAATACCCGATTGTGTCGTGGGCAAGTGATGGAGAGAGAGAGCGGCGGGTGTGTGAGAGAATAAAGGCTCCTCAAGTGTCAACAACGGCCCCCGGCTATTAGTATCTCCCCTGAGCCGAACAGGTGGTGGAATAAGAGATTAACGGCGACATTTTTTTTTATCGCCGATAAGAGTTTTGCGTTAACGCAGCACGTTAACGCCGATAACGGCCCACCACTAATATAAATATATTTAATTATGTTTTTAAGTTTTCATGACTTACTGATTTCTATTATGACTAATATAGTATGACATTTGTTTGCCCTTTTAAATGCTGCTAGTTGGAGTGGTGCTGTTAACAAAATCTTGCTGTATTTAATATCCAATGATAATCTATCCATCCATCTATCTATATCTATCTATCTATCTATCTATCTATCTATCTATCTATCTATCTATCTATCTATCTATCTATCTATCTATCTATCTATCTATCTATCTATCTATCTATCTATCTATCTATCTATCTATCTATCTATCTATCTATCTATCTATCTATCTATCTATCTATCTATCTATCCATCCATCTAAAGCCATCCATCCATGTACTAGGGGACATTCAAACATCAAACCATACCAGCTTACATAGCCTTTATTTTCTGGCTTCATTTTCTCCCTGACAGTCCAAGGGAAGTGGAGCATTTGGGAGAAAGAGTTGGAGGAATATTTTTAACCAGCGTAGCTAGCGATATATCACCTGGGCAGCCCTTATCTCACGGGGCAGTGTGTGACGGCAAGGGGGTGAGAGGTGCTTGTTTCAGGATGGACCAAGGGGGAAAAAGACACTTACCTAGAAGAGAGAGAGAGAGAGAGAGAGAGAGAGAGAAAGAGAAAGAGAGGTTAGATATACAAGTTATGACATATATGCAGGACTTTAAAACAAAGCATATAAAAAGAGATGCATGAATAATATGGCTAAGACTTAATAAAGGGTCTAGAAACTTAGAACATAATCAAAACAGTTAGACAAAATGTTCATTCTACTCAAACATTTTTTTTTTCTTTAACCTTTATTTATACAGGTAAATCCCATTGAGACCGAAGACTCTTTTGCAAGGGAGACCTGTTTTCCTTTCCCACATTACCATTCACACACACATTCATACACCGATAGCAGGCTAACTATCGACATTCACACGAGGCAAGGTGGGTGAAGTGTCTTGCCCAAGGACACAACAACTATGACACAGGTGGGAGGGCGGGGATCGAACCTCCAACCCTTTGATCATCGGCCGACCCGCTCTACCAACTGAGCCACAGTCGCCCCATATGCCTCTAAAGAGTAAGACGAGAGACATTGAATATTTGGAGTGGTCTCTTAATTTTTTTCAGGGCTTTATAAGTCAAAAATGTCCCCTTATCACCTGCAGTGTCTGGCCTTAAGGTGGATTTTAAAGAGATCTCTCCTAGTGTTTGATTTGCCAGTTAGAAAAACCCCCCATAACCAGCCCAGGGCAATCCTAAAATCCCCCCTGTTCAAAACCTGAAGACTACTAGCTATTCCTTCTCCTTGTGGGTGTCAAAGCTTCTCTCTCTCTCTCACACACACACACACACACACACACACACACACACACACACACACACACACACACACACACACACACACACACACACACACACACACACACACACACACACACACACACACACACACACACACACACACAACTAAGAGAGCTGAAAGGACTGTCTCATCCACTACCATTCTATCTGTCTATTCTATCTGTTCTATTTTTTTTAAATATCTCTCTAGCATTTTGAAAGCCCTGGAACATAGATGGTCGACAGCTAAAAAAAAATGAAAAAAAATCGAGAGGTAAACC
>NC_137218.1:4461270-4468770 GCF_949987685.1 Ammodytes marinus
TAGAGGGCCATTCAGTCAGTATCAGAAAAACCCATCCGTAGTGTTACTGGCAGCTGCTGTCTGTGAGGCCTTTTAAACCAATGAACATGGCCCAGCCTTAGGCATTAGAATCCAGGGCTGAGGAAAGTCCCCGAAGCGCTCGCAAGAAGGGCTGCAGTCACCTCCAGTCACAATCCCCCCAGAGAGGCACAGAGGAGAGAGGTCACAGAAAGGTCTCCGAGAATTTAAAAGAAAGCAGAAAGTGCCAGCAGTGATAAAGTACTCTGCCTAGAAAGACAAGGAGAATTTCCCAACAACTTGTGTGTGTTGTGTGTGTGTGTGCGTATGTGTGTGTGTGTGTGTGTGTGAGTGTGTGTCTGTGTGTGTGTGTGTGTATGTTGCATCCACAGTGGAGTAAATGAAAACAAGGTTAATGCATTCGTCTCTTATTACCTTACGTTGGGAAAGGGGACATCAGCTGTGTCGGAAAAGGCAGCAAGGCAAGAAATCAAAACGACGAGTCATATGCGGGCACACACACACACACACACACACACACACACACACACACACACACACACACACACACACACACACACACACACACACAATTCCCAGGCGGGCCACAACGAGTAGAGTATACGCTATTACAATATGGCCGTGCTACTGAGGGAATATGTTAGGGCTTGCTGCTTGGTAATGACTTATAAAGCATGTGGGTGGAATGACTGTGTTGCTATGCTTGTGTGCACCTAGGTTAGGAAAGGTCTGTAGCAATATGCTCTTATGGGAACATATAGTGGGCTGAATTGACTTGCTATATTGACTTTGTGGACCTCGATAGTTAGTGGAGGGGAAAAATGTCCCGATGCGAAGACATTTTTTTTAAGACACCCTACCCTGTTGGTTAGTTAAAGTCGCTACGAGGAACTTTGAAATATTTCTGAAACAGTCTCAATGTTTGTTTCCTCTGATGATCATAAATGACATGTAACAGCAAATTAGACCATAAGTGCAAAGAATGCTACTTTGATATATGTTTTCTTAATGCCTTTGTCATGGGTATACACATTCACCCAGGAGCAACAGCTGGCGTGGTAAAAACACTACCGCTTTTGTCCAAAGGGGGCGCAAGAATGAACACAAACTTAAAAAATTCCTCGTAGACACTTTAACCATGGGTGATTTGTTTCTAGATTGACAAGACTTGCCAAGAAACCCTGTGTGTGTGTGTGTGTGTGTGTGTGTGTGTGTGTGTGTGTGTGTGACCTACAATGTAATGGCCCTGCATGGTCTTTTAATCTCCTTGTCTTGCTGCCTAGATAGAGTTGTCTTCATAAGTGGCGTGTCTGGTGTTTTGGATGTAAGACCCCTTCTTTTCTTTAAGCCTCCTTCTATACTGATGCCAGCTTTCCTAGCTCGTGGGTGGGTTTCGCAGTGTGAGGTCGGGCACACACACACACACACACACACACACACACACACACACACACACACACACACACACACACACACACACACACACACACACACACACACAGTCTCTCTCACACACACACACACACACACACACACAAATCCCAGATGGGCCACAAAACGAGTCGACTATGACCAATCTATGTGGTGTGTCAGTCAAGTTGACCTGTGCTCACCAAAGGGGCTTAAACCGCAGAAGCAATGGGAATGCTATACAGACCAGCGGGGTTCCATGTTATTCCGTACAGAAAATAATCTTTCCAGAAGGACTACCGCCGGCCGCCTGCTGTTTAATGCCCCTATTAGTCATATGGAGCCGCCCCTAAAACTTCAATCCATATTAAGATAGTAAAACAAAGCCCAGCAAAAGCAACCCTACAGCAGGCTACACACTGTCTATACAACTGAAGTAAAAAAAGGACGTGATTTCAAATAAACTGAAGTTCCACAGTCCGGAAATTGAGCTTTGACATAGCAGTGGTAACCTTCACAGCGTATTCACACGAGCTACTAAAAATGTAATATAAAATCCATATGGGAACTTGATTTTTCATATACAGCTCTGGAAAAAATTAAGAGACCACTCCAAAATGTTCAGTGTCTCTCGTTTTTACTATTTATAGGCATATGTTTGAGTAGAATGAACATTTTTCTTTTATAATATAAACTACTGACAACATTTCTACCAAATTCCAATACATTGTGTTGTCATTAAGAGCATTTCCATTAAGTATAATCTAGAGATGGAGATTGAAGAAAAATCCAGACTGGTCTCTTATTTTTTTTCCAGAGCTGTGTATAAGCTATATAGTTGGCCTTTATAGAGTTCTAGAAATGTACTTGAAACCCACAACAGGTATATCATATTGTATTTAGTTAATAATAGATGCTATTGTAAATGTTTGTACTGCAACAAGGCATGACCTCTGGAAAGCACCATTGTCTATTACCCCTTGTTTAATATGAGGGTTGGTGGAGCATTACACACTATGTGTTTGTGAGTTATGATTTTAATGATGATGATTAATGATGTTTAATCCAGGCTATGTATTGTGGGCTCATGGTTGTTTTGTATGGGTAGGATGTGTGTATCTATATATATTTTTTTTTATTAACCTTTATTTTTCCAGGAATATACTCATTGAGATTCAAAATCTCTTTTTCAAGAGAGTCCTGGCCAAGAAGGCAGCATAAAAACATAAAAGTTTCACATTAAAAAACAAAATTTCACACTTAAAACAAGACACAAAACACAATAAAAAGTAAATAAAAATAAAATAAAAAGTCACAAAGCATCAATCTCATTGGCAGTAAGTCAGTGTTCAGTAACCGGGCATGTACAGTATATGTGTTGTGTTGTGTGTATATGTATGCTGGCTGCTGGAACACCTACATTATCTTATCTTATCTTACGAACTGCTGTTAGGTGTGTGATTTCATGTTGCTGCAAAACTCAACTCTAGAGAATTTACCTGAAGATATTTACTTCACTAACAAGAGGTCCAAATAAAATGTGGATGTTTTTCAGCATGCTGCATCCGACCACAAGAATTGGGACATCCTAAATCTTCACTATACTAATTATCACGGACGTATGGGAATTGGTATTAAGGCCATCAACACCAACAACATATCCCGCTACAACGACCAGTAACAACGAGACATACTTGAATGCAGAGCGCGAATGACCTCTTTGCTTTTGCCAGGAATTATTACCTGCTCCATTTAGCACAATCTGCACAAATCAGTGAAAGCGATTGAATGTCTCCCCCCCCCTCCCCCCCAAAGACTCTACCTCCTATAAAGCTCCATACACATTCCACCTCACACACACACACACACACACACACACACACACACACACACACACACACACACCCTCTAACACCCCCCAAATCCTGGGAACAAAGCCCATTATTGCCCCCCCCCTCTGAAAAGCCAGATGCTGTGACAGGTAAACGTTGTGTGTCTCTTGAAGAAAATGTCCCGCGATGACAACGTACACCGCAGGGCGACTATTATCCCTGATTCATCACTCTCACACACTGCGGCGCTTTTGCGTATTTTCTTGCCTGCAGCTTATCAGCACCAGCCATTCTCTCTCTCTCTTTTTCTCCATCTCTCTCTCACTCTTCCTCTCTCCATATCTCTCTTTTTCTCTCTCTCCCTCTCTCTCTCTTTCTCTCTATTCCCCTCTCTCTCTCTGTGTCTCTCTTTTCCCCCTCTCTCTCTTCATCTCTCTCTTTCCATCCCAATCTCTCTATCTCTCCTTCCTTCTCTCTCCTCTCTCTCTCTCTCCTCCTCTCTCTCTCTCTGCCCATCTCTCCCTTTCTCTCTCTCTCCCCCTCTCTCTTGTGCTCCTCTCTCTCTACCCCTCCCCCCCTCCCCTCCCTTCCCCTTTACTAAAATCTCCCTCTGTCCTGCTCCAGCAAATCCCCATCAGCCGAATGCCTTTTCCCCCTAGGAATCTAATGGAAGTGATTTGACGTCAGATTAATAGGGCTGACAAAGGCAAAACACTGGGCCTAGTGCACTACTGCGTCTATTATGCTAAACACTATAGCGAACGGATGGAAAGAGAGTCCGTAGGCTTTTTTACAAGACTTGCCAAGAAGCCCTGTGTGTGTGTGTGTGTGTGTGTGATTGTGTGTGTGTGTGTGTGTGTGTGTGATTGTGTGTGTGTGTGTGTGTGTGTGTGTGTGTGTGTGTGTGTGTGTGTGTGTGCGTGTGCGTGTGTTTTTTTTATTTTATTTTTAGACTAGTTTGGTAGCAAGCAGCTGGTGGAGGTAAACAACACACAAACACATTTCTGGGAGGAGTGACAGCGAAAAATACTATATCAATA
Organism: Ammodytes marinus; assembly: GCF_949987685.1. Taxonomy (NCBI): domain Eukaryota; kingdom Metazoa; phylum Chordata; class Actinopteri; order Uranoscopiformes; family Ammodytidae; genus Ammodytes; species Ammodytes marinus. The sequence goes on from NC_137218.1 coordinate 4,465,571, forward strand.
GTTCATACTTTGTACCGGGCCTGGTGGCACTTCCAATTAAACCCAGTGTGACTTGATGTAATGTAATGGAAGCCGGGAGGATATCATTGGTTTCAATTCTTGACACCTTATTATTTTCACTAGTTTTAATTGTTTTTTCTCTTTCTTTTCAGGTTCCATTTTGATGAATGCCAGTGAACGTGATAATTGTTGCTCCGGATTTGGCTCGTCTCTTCCTGTGCGAGGGTATATAATTCAACGCTCATCCGATCCGAAATTGAAAACTTGTTATGATGAGGCTTAAGACCCCAGCTAATTAGATCGACATTATACCAACACCGCGGGGAAATCTTATAGTATTTGTCCTTTTGCTCCGCTGTGCTGATTCAATCTGCTCTGGTTACTCTAGATCCGGTCCTCTTGTGCTATTTCTCGAACTTATTTGCCATCTATCTATCTATCTATCTATCTATCTATCTATCTATCTATCTATCTATCTATCTATCTATCTATCTATCTATCTATCTATCTATCTATCTATATTTATCTATCTTTATCTATCTATCTATCTTTATCTATCTATCTATCTTTATCTATCTATCTATCTTTATCTATCTATCTATCTATCTTTATCTATCTATCTATCTATCTATCTATCTATCTATCTATCTATCTATCTATCTATCTATCTATCTATCTATCTATCTATCTATCTATCTAATCTGGCCACAAACATTGTTATCCAAAAAAATTGCACACCCCTCTTCTTAATTCATGGACAACCTGTCTACACCTGCCTCCACCATTAAGCCTGATCTCTGTAGTGTTCCGTTAACATTATATAAATATCACGGTGTGTTACTGTGTGTTCACAGAATCAGGACATTGCTGTCTGTGGGGACAGTCAGTCTATAAATACAGTGTGACAGGTTACATAGCTTTCAGGCTCCGGTGTGCTTGTGCTTGGAGTGGGGAAAAAAAAATGCTCTTGTATTTCTGCTTAGGGGATGATATGTGTGCAACAGCAGCCAGCAGTGATTTGATCTCACTCAGAAGAGGGCGTTTTTACCCCCATTTAAAAAAGGTGTCTGTGTGTGTGTGTGTGTGTGTGTGTGTGTGTGTGTGTGTGTCTGTCTGTCTGTTAAAGTGCCAAGTGTGCGTGTGTGCATGTGTGTGTGCCAGGTGATGATAGCACCAATGGAGATTCAATCACTGGGTGTGTATGTGTGTGTGTGTGTGTGTGGTTGTGTGTGTGTGTGTGTGTGTGTGTGTGTGTGTGTGTGTTAAAAAGTGCCATCCAACATGTCTAGGGTCTTGTCAGAAGTAGGAGGAGGGAGATTGGGGTGAAGAGGGTTGCCAGGAGACAATCAAACCCAAGCCTCAAAGGAATGTGGTGTCTGTCTTGCGATTGGTTAAAAAGAGCAATGCAAAATTCAAACTGCTTATGGCAAGAGCTAGTACTTACTTTCAACCAATCATTCCCATGTACAAAAGAACACACGCACTGGCAATTATAATAAGGACATTATCAAGCTAATTCCGTCCTCACAATAGTGGGGCATTGAAAGGGTCATAGAAAGTGCTAAGGTGCCATATTGGGACTTCACCTAAAGCCCGAGGTAGTGCTATGCTAACTAGCTTCACACAAGAAAAATCTGGGCGAACTTTTTCTAAATCAACCTCAAACAAAGTCATCTCTAGAACAGAAGAGTATTCAGGCAATGGGAAAGAAATACAAGTTAAGGTATGTTTCATTATTTGTTAAATTACACAAGGTATATCGAAATTTGTTTTTCGCATATCCCCCTCTCAAGTTACCACACTCCAGAGGGGGTCAGAGTGCAGGGTCAGCCATAGTACAGCGCCCCTGGAGCAGTTTGGGAGTTAAGAGTCTTGCTCAAGGACACAATGGTAGAGATAGTGGGGCACAGTAGATGTAATAGCAGCCACCACTAGTTGTACTATTAACACCCTCCTGTCCGGTGCCGGGGATCCAACCAGAGACCTCATGGTTACTAGCCGGCCCCCTTTTTCCTCTCTAGGCCATCCTACCACCCCACATCATAACAATGAGAGGAGGAATTTGTTTTTAATTAAGCACTTGGAAAATAGACGAAATGTAGAGAATTAGGTTGAAATATCGAGAGTAAAGTGAAAAGGAGACATCGCTGATATCAAAGGAGACATCGTAAAAATGGCTACAGTGGAAAGAGAGGATAACGATGAGTAATTCAAATTCATTGGGGGAATGGAAAGCATGTCAGTTGTACAAGGTCAATGAATAATGAGAATGAAAATTGACTGTATTGGACTGCAGCTGCTTAACAAAAACAAATTAGCAAAATCATAAAAAAAACAAAAAAAAACAACAACAAAATTGTGTTCTTTTTTTTGTTTTGTTTTCTGTAACAGTAAATGTGTATCTGTGTATCTGAATCTGAATCTGATGAAAATGGGGGCGGGACCTGATAAGCCTTTGGCTTCTTCCGTCACCCTTCGGACAACACAAAGTATGATGTATGATGTGAAAGAGATTAGTAACAGACTAGTAACAATGTGCAACAGTTGAATTAAGTTGGAAAAGTTGGAAAGATGTTGACAGAGTTTGAATCTGTCAAAATCTTCCCAACTTCACCGCAGTCTGGAACTTTCCAGTTTATTCATTTTGTCTTTTATTCACAAAATCATATTGTGTATTTATTATTTTTCGAAAACTTTTTTTTCTTAAAATGCTAAATGAAAAAAATAAAAAACCTTCCTCCGCTCATTTCTCCCCCCCTCCTGTGGCCATAATAAGTCTTCCATATTCCAGCATACACCATTACCTCAAACCCCGATTTGATTCATGGGGCTCCACACAGCTTGATTGTAGCTACCAGCTTCCAATTATTAAAAAGGAAAAAGCCAACCAACGGCTCCACATTTACCAACCAAAATACATTTTGACACGCCGGTGGGGTAAAGTTAAAAAATTGGAATGACTAAAAGTGAATAATACTTTCCATCTTATTTTTAATGACACCATGTCACCTCCTGAATGAAAGAAAACTGTTATTTCTTCCCCCAGTATTCGTGTGGAATATGCCTGACAACGACATAGCGGGGTGCCACACACACACACACACACACACACACACACACACACACACACAGGCAGCAGACACACACACACACACACACACACACACACACACACACACACACACACACACACACACACA
>NC_137218.1:4471270-4521270 GCF_949987685.1 Ammodytes marinus
AGGGAGGTTGTCTCAAGAGTAAGCTTTGTTATTGTTATTCTGGATCGGTGGAAGTAACTGTAGTCATAGAGACAACAAAGACAACTAAAAGACAGACATCTTTGGAAAAAATATTGGGGAGGTAGTGGGAGGAATGGAGTAAAAGAAACCACACACACCAAATAAATAGTTGGAGTTTGTTTTTCTTGGCATGTTCAAGCTTTATTAGATAGTACAGAGAGACAGAGAGAGAGAGAGAGAGAGAGAGAGAGAGAGAGAGAGAGAGAGAGAGAGAGAGAGAGAGAGAGAGAGGGGGGGGGGGGATGACCTGCAGTAAAGGTCCACGGGTCGGACTTGAACCCACAACGTTTATCAATCTTATGGTACATCACACAACTGAGGTAGGTCCATCTTAAGAGGTCCAATAAATGAACCAGTTTAATTGACAACAGGGATCAACTAGGGCATTGTATATTCTAAATTACATGTTTTTTTCCTCAAATTGCTTTCATTGACCTATGTAAAGCACAAATGAAATGTTGCACGATTCAAGAGAAAATTTGCTATTAATAAATAATTGGTGCAAATCATTTCCAGTTTAAGACTGAAGTGACCAGTTCAAACTTCACACAGCTATCACCATGATGGTGGCAATAATAAAAAGTGTTCTAATAACGCTTCATATAACCACCCGAAAGCATTAGCCAGTGTCTGTTAAGCCCCTCAAAAGACAAACGTGCGGTAAGCCTCCCTACAATACTGTATTTCATGGGATGCTGAACAAAGAGGTTGACTTATTTGTCAGCGTACAAAAGGAGTTTAATTATCTGAATGCTTGAATGGAAAATTTACATAATCATTCGTATTAGAAAGAAGCTGTGTCATGATGGAGGATTATTTCAGCTGAAAATTAAATGGGAAAAGCGTCGCAGTTTGGGGTCTAGAGTCCATACTGTGCCACTGTATTTCATGGGGAATAACTTGTTTTGTTGCTAACTATATATAGCAAAAACAGGTGCCTTTAAAAAAGAATTAGAATATCAGTGAAAAGTTTTTATTCAAAAAGTGTAACTTTAAAATAAATATTCTAGATTCACACATGAAGTGAAGTGAAGCTAGAATAAACGTACTCTTCAGATGGTTGACATTTCTGTATTATAAATCCTTTTTTTAATTGGTTTTATAGAGTTTACTATTCTTATATTTTGAGATACTGGATTTTTTTATTCCACGAGCATACGAAATTTGCACTTTTTTTAAAGATTATTTTTCGGCATTTTCAAGCTTTTTTAGATAGTACAGAGTTGAAATGGGGAAAGAGAGAGAGAGAGAGAGAGAGAGAGAGAGAGAGAGAGAGAGAGAGAGAGAGAGAGAGAGAGAGAGAGGGGGGATGACCTGCAGTAAAGGTCCACGGGTCGGATTTGAACCCGCGACCACTGCAACAAAGGCAGGAGCCAATATGGTACACGCTCTATCCACTACACAACCGGAAGAGTTTAATTTTTTATTTATTTTTTTTAAGAGGCACCTGCCTATTCCACACATGGAACTGTATGACACGTTTATTTCCAGATTTTAATCAAACACTTCAGCACACATTTTCAAAGTGTTAAAAACTATTTTGTAAGTGTCTCACAAAGCTGAGGGGTGTGTGTGTGTGTGTGTGTGTGTGTGTGTGTGATTTTGGATGATGCTGTCCTGTTACCTGAAAGCCAGCCCAGTTTGGTGCCAGCTCATGCAGATTCAGAATCAGTTGCAAAAAAATATGTGTTTTAAAAAAAAATGCAAATCACATCTAGAGAGTTAGAGTTAGAGTCTCTTGCACACACACACACACACACACACACACACACACACACACACACACACACACACACACACACTTATTCCAATGCACTGTGACTTAATGAGGCCTCCTTATTCATTGGCGGTGAGTCGTGACACACGGTTTGATGGTTTATTTGTGTGGGGTTTTTTTGGGGGGGGGTTCCGTTGCACATTTTCCAGCCCTCATTTTGAACAGGCCTGCTGTGATTTGAGAGGAGGTAGGTAGGGCCATTTTTTTTCCTGGCTCCAAAAGCACATGCATACCGTCAGACTGGTGAGGCCTATTAATTAATCACATAACTATGTTCCACTACCCGGGGATTAAAAAGCGAAGAGAGTTTCATAACCATCTGTGCACTTCTTAAAAACAGTCTAGGCCAGGCAGACTCTTTGAAAAAATATTCGACCGAAGTCCACCACAAAAGTAATTCTACTATAGTAAGTAAGTAAGTAGGAAAGTAAGTAATAAGTAAGTAAGCAAGTAAGTACAATTTATGTATATAGCACTTTTCACAGACATGGTCACAACGTGCTTTACAGTGTGCATAGAAAATAAAAATCCAGTGTTAATACACAGCCTGGGCTCTGTAACCCGGCATGTAAACAAAGGGGGCCCTCTGTAGCGAGAAACGTGTCTGTTTACAGAGCCAGGAGTGAGGAACAGCTGCTTGGAAGAGTGTATGTGGTGTAAAGTGTACTGCCTTCTGTCACAAAGATGCTAAGCCTTCATATCTCTCAGTCACTTATACCCACTGTAGCAGCGTATGTAAACAGCGGAAGATTGAACATGTTTTCATTGAAAAAAAAAAAGCCACATTTTGAAATTATCTTCGAAAAAATTCCTCACCTCAGTAATATTTTGGAGCTTGTCTTCTTCATATCATCAAGTGCCCTTGGGGAACCAATTAAAAATAATATGAATGATATTGCTTTGTTTCCCCTACTGCACACACAACCGCAGCCTGGTTTTATGGATTGATCTAAAAAGAATATAGATATGTAATCGGCCCGCTATTATTAAAAGCACGAGGCATTTTCTCCACTGCAAACATCTATCTATATAACCTCATAACACACGTCAACAGCGCTAAGGTAAAACTAATTGAAGTGAGTCATACAGTACAGTTCAGCTCTGCTCTGCTTGATAGGAATAGCATATTAACATAGTGCAAGTTCAATCGAGGTCAGCTTGTCTTCAACCCACTCTCAAACCAAGCTTGGAAAAATACCGTTAGCCTCGTAGCATAGTTGCCTAAATCATGTTTACTCTACTCTACTTTTACTCTACATCTACTCTACTCTACATCTACTTTTCGTTAGCCTAATAGCATAATTACCTAAGTCATATTTTAAGGGTTATAGAGTAGGGTGAAAGTAGATGTAGAGTAGAGAGTAGATGTAGAACAGAGTAGATGTAGAGTACAAGTAGAGTAGATTAAATATGATTTAGGCAACTATGCTATGAGGCTAACGATATGTAATAAATCCATGTTTTTTTGCAATTGTGAAAAATTCTATTTGGCGATCTTGAAAATGGAATAAAGAGAAAGCCTTCTTTGAAGCCACACGGGGTATTTAGGAGCGTAAGGATGACAGATTAGGGTCCTATTACTCACCATTTGTTATTCAATAAATCATTAATGGTCTCTATGAATAGCAGTGGTTTGATGGACAAGAGGGAGGGAGACAGAGAGACAGAGAGAGAGAAAGAGTGTTAGAGAGAGAGAGTTACAGAGAGAGCAAGAGAGAGAAACAGAGAGAGAGAGAAAGAGAGTTACCTAGAGAGAGAGAAAGAGAGAGAGAGGGAGAGAAAGAGAGTTACATAGACAGAGAGAGAGAGGGAGGGAGAGAGAGGGAGAGAGAGAGGAAGATAGAGTGTGTTAGAAAGAAAGAGAGAGAGCGATAGAGAGAGAAAGAGAGTTACATAGAGAGAGAAAGAGAGAGAGAGAGAGGGAGAGAGAGAGGAAGAGAGAGTGTGTTAGAGAGAAAGAGAGAGAGAGAGCGATAGACAGAGTGAGAGAGAGAGAGAGAGAGCGCAGAAGGCAATGTTGCTGATGAATCATAAAATCCGTGCGAGCAGAGTGCTGGGCCAGCCATGCATACACTCCTCCATGTAATGCATAATGTAGAGCTTTTAGGAGGTGTTGACGTGCCACTCCATCTACGGCTTTCATGACAAGCTTTTCAGCTCAGAAAATGGGGCTCATTCAATCACCGGATATGCTCCTCGATCAGAGCGCGTTGGATTGTTTTATGCAATGTGTGTTTTTATGCAATGAAGAGGGGGACACACATATTTTTTTGCAGTAGCCTATACATAAAAATCGCTGACTCCACAAATGTCTAGACAAACAGTTTAGCTTCATCCAGCTTAGCTTAGCCCTCAAACCAAAGGCCATTAGTGTGTGTGACGGCAATACTATTTACCTATTGACTTAGCTGATGTAAACTAGGTCACACGTTCACTAATGCGCGTGTGTGTGTGTGTGTGTGTGTGTGTGTGTGTGTGTGTGTGTGTGTGTGTGTGTGTGTGTGTGTGTGTGTGTGTGATAGCTTTGATTTTATAGTTGACGTTTCATTTTTAGCATTTTGCTGGCGTGGAATCAACGTGATTTTCACAGTATGGTAAAGAAAAGGAACGTGTTGAGACATATTTTAATTATCTATGTTGAATTGCTAGTCGGTTGAGGCATGGGGCATTAGGGTCAGAAATGGTCAGTCTGTTTTGTTTTGATTCTTAAAGCCTTCCCCATTGTCGAATAAAATAAAAATAAAAAATAAAAATTAATGATGTTTTAAGTGTGACAAGTTCCACAAATTGACATAAGAATTGCCTAGGAGGTTTTGATATGTGCCTTTACAGTAGGCCTACTGCTAGGTGAAAAGGATGGATAAAATATTGATCTATGCACCAAAACCTTTGGGCCCACAAATAAAATTCACCATTTTTCAGACCAAAGGACCTGTGTAAGGACAAATATGGACTTTTGGACTTAAAAATGCATTTATATCGAAGTGAAACATACCATTAAAACATACTTATGAATGTTATATTCAATTTTCACCAAGTCTGTTCTGAAAAACGCCTTTAAAAGAGCTAGTGTATTCCTCTGTAAGCCCCTTATACGGCGAGTAACAAATGACTTGAGATGAAAACTGAATAAATGTGCTGCCACAGTATCTCTCCTCTCCATCACTTCCCCCTTAAGGTTTGATGATGCATCGCTGTAGGATTCTAGTTGTCACGGTAGCGAGCACGGCAACAGGCCTTACAAACCTCAGACAGAAAAGCCTTGCGGGGATTTCCTTCCCCTACCCCTTCCATTCCAATATACTTTATCTTTGTGCAGTGACCCTGAACTGGCTAGCTAGTGTGTTGGGTAGAAATGCCATGCTATGATAAAATAAAGAAAAAAATAATAATAATAAAAAAAAAAATAATAAAAAAATAAGACATTTATAAATGCCATAAAAATTAAATAAAGAAAAAAAAAATTAATACAAAATTGTAAAAAAAGTATTCATAATTGACTGTAAAATAAATTAATAAATAAATGTGTAAATAAATATATCAAATGGGCAGAACACAGAGAGAGAGAGAAAAAAGGAGATTGGAGTCGGTAGCACAAATTGCGAAAGGCCAAAGTTGAAAGATACAAATTGAACACAGTAGGATGTGTGTGTGTGTGTGTGTGCGTGCGTGCGTGTGTGTGTGTGTGTGTGTGCGTGTGCGTGTGTGTGTGTGTGTGTGTGTCTGGGGTAGAGTGGGGCTAGGGGGGACATATCTGATCACCTGTGAAATTGGGCCACGGAGTAAAAGGCATGCGAGGAGGTCTGTCTCACTACATTTCTCTCCGTAAAAACGCTTTTTACTAGTTACTGGAGGTGAATCTAAGGGCTAAGGCTTGTTCAGAGGAATTTATTTGATTCGCTACAAGGTTTACTCCTTTAACCGTTTTACCATCAACACATGATGAGAACAATGTGTTTCTAATATTTGGATTAGAAGATAGAGCTAAATACATATTATACTTTTGAAGGCAGGCCCGTTGTCCCCAATCAAGCCTTTTTACAGGGTCATCCATATGTTGGTCCCACATCTTTATGTTTCTGAAAGTGGCGATAAGGTGCAGGCATCACAGCTGGGTGGTAAGGTTAAAGTTAAGGTAAGTGGACATGGAGAGGTTAGAATAGGAGTGACACACACTCAGTCACACACACATACAGTACATACTAATCTATTATATTATTTTACAAGCTAATGAACTGCATCTTTTGCAACCTGGATTGGATGTTAACCAAACAACATAAGCAGGTAAATCATTGTACGTTGTTCAGTGATCCTTGACAATTAGGTAATATCACAGGCATATCAGGTCTCAGTTTGAGATAAAGTACATAAAAAAGTGGTTTAGATAATTCAGCTGGTTTCCAACATGCTTGATTTGATGCAGTCATCACTGTGTGGCCAGTTCTAAAATTAAAACATTACAATGACTCACAATAGAAGTATAGCTATCTATAATTGTTACCAGAACTTGTGTAGGGATATAAGAGAGAATTCACCTTATAGATTGAGAGAGAAACGTTAGGACTTTTTGAATTCAACTACTGATGTAGAGTAAGTATTAAACCACTATATTTGAGTTTAGTTTTAGTTGTATTTATTTGTCACATACACAATTGAACAGGGCAATGCGTAGTGAAATTCTTATGTGTCAGTCCGGCTGTAATTCAATTATGTAAAGTGCGAGATTATAATATATAATATATAATATATATGTGATGGTGTGTGTGTGTGTGTAATTGGGGTAGCGTATATATATCAGTGCTTATAAGACAGACATGTTATAGAAACCAAAATGGATCCCAGTCTCTTTGAGCCTATAGAGTCGTTGAGTTCTCCACATATCTCTGTCCATCAGCCTCATCACCGGTTAATGAAAACCTGTTCTGATAAGCTGGGAATATGAATGGCTGCACTTTGGGAAGACAATGCCGGGCGCCCCAAAGAGAGAGCGCTTCAATTTCCGCCTTCATTAATCTAATCTGAAATTGAGAAATGATTCCATGATGCCCTGTCAAACTGAGGTCATATTCATATTTCCTCATTTTGCACTGACGTTCAAACAGGTGCATTCAAAAAACCCAGTGTTAAAGCTGGGGTGGAGGATTTGAGGAGAAAATAGCAGTTGGGATAGAGATTCGAAATCCAAATACCTCAACACGCTCCACTTGTTCTCTTTGGTCCCTCCCCTATGGTCCCTCCCCGACACGCTCTACACCAACAAAGTCGTGCCAAAGTGAATGGACAGTCCCAACAGCCAAAAAGGAACAGAGAATCGGAGCCTCACTCTGATTGGTCAAAGTGTACAGCTCATGTTAACTTTGACCAAACAGTAATCATATACCCCAGCTTTAATACACAGCCTAGGCTTTGTAAACTAACATGTTGCTATAGCTATGGTGGCCCCACTTTGTTTACACATACAAGTTTACAGAGCTTAGGCTGTGTATTAACCACCAATTTGTTTTCAGCAAGCACACACAGTATGGACAGGTAGCGGATCATGAGGAGATATTCACTGATTTTGACCGAAAGTAATTTTGACAAGCGTTCTCCAGAATCACTGACTCCACCTTTAAGCATCATTGGTGGATGGGGCAAAGGATAAAAAAGCAAATTTGGGTCGCTCCGGTGGCGTAGTGGATAGAGCGTATTAGCTTCGGCCCTCGTTGCAGTGGTCGTGGGTTCAAATCCAACCCGTGGACCTTTACTGCAGGTCATCCCCCCTCTCTCTCTCTCTGTCTCCCCATCTCAACTCTGTACTATCTTATAAAGCTTGAAAATGCCAAAAAAATATCTTTAAAAAAGGTAAATTGCGCTATTTGGCAGAGTGCTAAAAAAGTAGGCCTCAGATCAGGCTGACATATTCCCTCACTTTCTCCAGCCCTTTGTATTGAAAATGCATCTACAACAACTACTCCTTCCAAAAACCCTTTTATGTCCCAGTAGCCTTCAAGACATATACAGTAACTGGTAAAAGGGAGACAGTCCGAATGAGGTTTCTCTCGCATCATCCAACTTCCACACCAACAAACCAATGTCCATGACTAAAGCCTGCTACATACTCCGCGAGAAAGAAGAAAGAACAAACTTCTCACTGACAGAGCTGCGAGAAGTTCTTTCTGGTCTGGGCATTTCATACTTCACGAGAACACACGTCACGCGCTGTTACCATAGTAGCACCAGCTGATTTTCCTCATTGACTTCAGACTGAATCACACAATAGTTCTCGGACAAGCTGCGAGAGGAAAAAGTTCGGTCCGGACGATGTGTCGAGAAAAAGCTGCGAGAACAGCTGAACAAGAGCAGAGAGAAGAAAATGACGTAATTTTCTTCTCGCAGCTCTGTCACCGAGAAATTAGTTATTTCTTCTCGCGGAGTATGTAACAGGTTTAAGATAAAACCCCTCCAGCAATCCCTCAAACGCCCCCTAACCCAACCCATCTCCACCACCTCTTTCTGGGAAGATGTAGTCAGCCATCGTTGTGGTTTGCTTTCACATTTTTGCCCTTGTCCCTTTGGGGGGGTTGTGGAAAGTCAATAGGCCGCCTGTAGCCACTTTTCTAACTCTCTCCAACATGACAACACATAAGCTCAGTCTGCGAATCCAAGAGCGAGAGAGTTTTCCGAACAAAACTGACACTTCCATCCAACCACTTCATTAGCATTTTTTTTTCTCTGTATCTCAAAAGCTTGAGAAATGTCACAACCATGCCTGTGGGCTCTACTGTACTGTAAAGTCTCAGAGCTGTGTGATGACTAGGCCTTGTTTCGGTGCCAGACTTTGGGGTGTGTGTGTGTGGGGGGGAGGGGGGGGGGAGGGGGGACATGGACAAAAGCAGCCTTTGATTTATTCCCCATAGCCATGTACTGCTACTAACTTCATGATTAATACATTGTTGGACAGTTCTCATGTCTCTCTACACAATCTTACAATGTGAACTGTGTTAATGGTTAACATGGCGTTGGCTAGTTGTGTTTGTTATCTAGATGAGGACAAATAACTGTATTTTATTCTATAAATGTTGACTCCTTTTGTCAAACATATTGCGAGGCTAATTTGGAGGAGGAATTTCAACAAATGATTGGACTCCTTTGTGATTTTCTCGACTTATGACAGCTATTGCAGGATGTCCGTCCTGGGAGAGGGATCAACTCTCCCTGAGATTTCTAAAAAAATGGGTTTACTGGGAGTTTTTTCTCAGCCAAGCTAAGGGTCTAAGGGCAGAGGGTGTCGTACTGTATGGAATGTAAAGCCCACTGAGGCAAATGTCTATTTGTGATATTGGGCTATACAAATAAAACTGATTCTCTTCCAAAAAGAAAAACTAGTTTTCCTTAAAACATTGTACTGCTGTATCAGAGCCAATCTATTGACACACTTTCAATAAACTATGCTGTTTATCCTACTAAAGTATTCTACAAGGAAGGTGCATATTTTATGATTGGCCATAGCAATGCATTTCTGGATGACACATCACTATGAGAAGGGCTTCAAATGCAAGGTCTTGATTCATTGGATGCCAGACAATATGGTACATTGAAATCATATGGCAAACTATCCCCTTGACACCATGAATATGCTCATATTGTTTCATAAAAATGCTACTCATTGATTATGAGATATCTTGTATAGTATGCCAAATTGACATGTTGGCCTGTTGATGGGCTGAGGAAAGGGGGTTAATATAGCCCTGGAAAAAAATAAGAGACCAGTCTGGATTTTTCTTAAATCTTCATCTCTACATTACTTAATGGAAATGCTCTAAATGACAATATTTTTTTGTGAATTTGGTAGAAATGTTGTCAGTAGTTTATAGTATAAAATCAAAATGTTAATTCTACTCAAACATATGCTTAAAAAGAGTAAAACAAGAGACACTGAACATTTGGAGTGGTCTCTTGATTATAATTTTTTTCCGGAGCTGTACATCATCTCTTGGAACCTATAAATAGCCCCTTCAATCCTCACCGAAACTGACCCCTAGATGTCAAAATATCTTGCTCTAAATCAAATTGATTGATGGGTGAAACAGCACAGAGCGAACCAACAGTGTCTCCCTTAGGCCCTGGCTGCTAGAAAAGACAAGAAGAAGAAGAAGAAGAAACCTGATTTGACATGGCCTACAAAAATGTGGGTTAAGATTAGGATCAGAAATATGACTTTTACCAGCACAAAATGAGTGGAAATGTGGCTTTTTAACTATCTTAATAATCTTGATGACAATTGTACAAAAAAGACCTTAACTATAGCCTTATGCAATTTCCATAAACCTAATTTGACATGGTCATAAAAAAAATTGGTTAAGATTATGAACAATAATATGGCTTTAGTAGCACAGAATAAGTGAAAATTGTGCCCTGTTAGCTATGGTGTATCTAATATCTAATATTATAATCAAGCTGCCAACAGAACAAAATCAAATAGCTTAATTGTAGCCTTGTGGCATTTCCATAAACCTAATTTGACATGTCCTACAAAAATGAGGTTAAGATTATGAACAGAAAAATTGGTTCAAAAGCACAAAATAAGTGAAAAGTGTGGCCCGCTATGGTATATCTCATCTAATCTAGCTGCCATCAGAACACAAAGACCTTAACTGTAGACCTTCTGGCGAAAGGGCATTTCCATTTAAAAACAATTGGATCTGCACTGACAATGACTTCGCTTATTGTAGTGCAGCCAGTGAAAGGTGCCCCCAACCCCGCCACACACACACACACACACACACACCCCCACCCCACCCACCCCCGCCTGTTGGCACGGTTACAAACTGCGTATAGTTCCGCTGTTTCACCCCCCTTTGTGCCCAAGGTTAAACTGACCTGGAGTCAGTATACGTGGGCGGTTTGGGCACTTGGCCCGCACACTGTCTGTGTTAGCAAAAAAAAAAACACAACGCCTGATAAATGAACCCATCCATCTTTGTTGAGCCTTTCTGCCACATGTAGTTTGTCCCGGGACCATAAGCTACACACCCAACAGCAGCTATCATTAAGGAAGACAGAAGGGAAAAAAGGTGCCTCAGCGAAAAGTTTTTTAGTCAACTAGAGTTATGGTGAGTCAGCGATTCTAGGATGTTGTTGGCAAAATTTACTGTTTGTCAAAATCAGTGAATATCTCCTCGTGATTCATTACCGCTACCTGTCTGTAGTGTGTGTGCACTGGGTGAAAAAAGCTGATGTTAAACAGCCTAGCCTTTGTAAACTGGTATGTATGTAAAGGTAAGACAACAAAGGGGGCCTGTAGCTAGCAACATGCCCGTTTACAGAGCCTATATGCTGTGTATTAAAACCTGCAGTTTTTTTTTAAAGCGCACACATTGTAGAAAACCCTGAACGCAAACAAAGGTAAATTAAGTATGACTCTTTGTAGTCCGTCAGATTTAATGTTTACATATTTGAATTACTCATTCAGGCGAAAACAACATAACTGCATTGCTTTGTTTTAGAGGAAAATTCTATTATTATTTTTTCCAACAATATTTCTGTAGACTGAGCTATTAATCCTTTAGGCTGTGCTCGCCATTTAATCATCTGTAGAGATTTCAAAAGGAAGACAGGAAAGTCTTCTGATTATTAAAAAGGGGGCTTGGTGTTGTTTTTTTTTGGGGGGGGGAAATAACATGAGTTATAACGCTGTCATTTTCAACAACAAAATCTGTTCTCTAGTGCTCCGGTTAAAACCCTGTTGTTGACTTTCTCCAGTCTGAAATTACATTATAAAAATGGATGCATGCATGGGTCCCTTCAGAAGTTATAGCCTAGAGTTCTTTTATTATTATTCTACTGCGTTCGCGCTGTAATTTTAGCTGTCTAAATGCAAAACCGTATCATCTAGAAGCACTCAACTCACTGTTAGCCATAATAAAGCACATTTGATATGAATGGTACTTGGTCTGGATTATTATTTTATTATTTTATCTCATCAATTACTTATTGCTATTTTTCTTGACTTCATTCCTCTTAAAAAGAACTTCGCCTCCCGGTATAAGTAAACTTTAAATTTACCCAACCAAAGAAATATTGTAGAATCAGTTTAAATACAGTGAATGGTGTAGTGGATAGAGCGTGTACCATATTGGCTCCGGCCTTCATTGCAGTGGTCGTGGGTTCAAATCCGACCCGTGGACCTTTACTGCAGGTCATCCCCCCACTCTCTCTGTCTCCCCATTTCAACTCTGTACTATCTAATAAAGCTTGAAGATGCCCCAAAAAAATACAGTAATCGGTAGTGTTAGAAGTCTTACAATGGTATCAATGGTAATTTTTTAGGAACACCAAAAACACACACACACACACACCTACAGTATCTGGCTGATATCCAGAAGTGCTTTGAAATTACATCAGGTCTTTAATAGTGTTACCTTAATACATAATTGTATTATATTTAAGATAAATGGGATATAATTTGGTGTTCAAAATGTGTGCAACAGCAATCTTTCAGAGAACATTGCTGGCATCGCAAAAAATTGAGGATGAGATTTGAAGTTCTATCTGGGTGAAGGGGTCACTGGCAAGAAGTTGGTGGTTGTGTCAACTTTTTTTATTCATTTACTACATTCAGTTCAGGCTTGTGAAATGAAATCAGATGAGTACTACATAACTAGATAAGTGATAGTGTTGCTTCCTTTATGAATGCATGTTGATCCTAAAGAAAATAAATATAAAAATTCATAAAAATAAATAAAAAAATACAAAACAAATTGGCATTGAATCGGGTTTTTAACAAGTGGAGTAATTGACCACGAGGGAGCCCAGTCTCTAGTTACTCCCTCTAGTCTCACAAACACTAACCGACTGAACTGCTGAACAATCCAGAAAACATGGGCATCAGCAAGAGTCTCTCTCTCAGGCTAGGATGAACCGATTTCTAAAATGGTTGCACATTTATACTACATGGGATCTCAGAGTTCAATGCACCTTCATATTTCCACCGGTGAAGTTGGTCTTAAAGTATACCTGGAACCCTCAATGGAGTAGGTACCAACAATAATAGGCACCAGGTATTTTTTCATAGTGGAAAAAACCAAAACAGACAAGTATTCTAAAGCCGGTACCATGTAATGAAAAAGCGTTGTTAAGTCTCCAAACATAACTATTTTCTCAAAGGCAAATTTTCTGTCCTAATGCTATGTGTGGATTAGTTCAATCTTGGCAGCAGACTGGATGAGAAATATAATTCCGCCATGGGGACAGACATTTCATTGCATTGAAGGAGCTTACTGGGGTTCGTTCGTGCCTCAATCACTCACTCATTGTCGGGGATAAAATATATAAATATATAAATATCCCCCGTGTGTCTAGAGGGGCTACGGGTTGCGAACGGCTGGCTTTTATTTTTATTTTTTTTAACTCCATGTCTGAAAATGCTGCTGGGTTTAGTAGCAAGTCATTACCGTAAGACTACGGGTGGAAAAGTTATGCACAGGAGGAGTAGACTTCCTGTGTGTGTGTGTGTGTGTGTGTGTGTGCGTGTGTGTGTGCGTGCGTGTGTGTGTGTGTGAGTGTGTATATGTGTGTGTGTGTGTGTGTGTGTGTGTGCGTGCGTGTGTGTGTGTGTGTGCGTGTGTGTGTGTGTGTGTGTTTGAGCCAGTGGACAAAGCCACTAGTGTGAGGGTTATTTAAGGTTGTGTTGTGTGTTGCCTTTTGCCTGTTTAGCATGGGCACAGTCACTTGAGCTTTACTTTAAGCAGTGGCTTAATTACCCCTGACACCATCCCTGTCCCCCTCTTGAATTTATCATCTTCATCCAAAAGACCAGGGGAAGTGCATCTGAGCCAATAGCATCGCACAGGGCCAAAGGCAATAGGTTATTGATTTGCACACTATGTACTGTAGTAAAGGGACTTGACATTGCTACTGCTGGAATAGAGTAGTACAGTTTTCTTTAAGTCACGACACCAAATGCAAAACCTACAAGTAAATTCTACTTTATGCTGAGTCATGGGGCATTTATTTTTATTTTTATTATTTTTTTAAGATAATTTTTTGGGCATTTTCAAGCTTTATAAGACAGTACAGAGTTTAAATGGGGAGACAGAGAGGGAGAGAGAGGGGGGATGACCTGCAGTAAAGGTCCACAGGTCAGATTTGAACCCGCGACCACTGCAACTAAGGCCGGAGCCAACATGGTACGCGCTCTACCCACTACACCACCAGAGCGCCCCATGGGGCATTTTTATACAGTGAAATCGCTCAAGGAAAAAATTGAATATTGGTTTGAAAGTCTCCAAATGTTTAGCCACAGACAAATAGACATCTGCCTTCAAGAAAATACAGAGCTTGTTCTAAGTAAGGGGAGAATTTATAAGTTTCCTATAAGACAGTCACCCAAGCAATTGGTGTTTGATTAGTACCTGAAATTGGTCATGTATGATAGAGCTCTCTCTCTCTCTCTCTCTCTCTCTCTCTCTCTCTCTCTCTCTCTCTCTCTCTCTCTCTCTCTCTCTCTCTCGCTTAAGTTAATGAGAGGCAAAAGGTTCCCCGCCGCACGTTGTTCTAATTGCCTTCATGTCCGTGTGTGAAACGGCCGAGAGCAGCAATTTATCGGTTTAAATCAACATACGATGGAAAAATCTGGTCAAGGACTGCCAAGCCTCTGAAGACCACCAACTGCTCGCTTGATCATTAGTCTGAGACTTTTGATGACCTGGCATCTAGACCATTACAATAGGACACACACACACACACACACACACACAACTGTGCAAAGATGAGTTATTCTGTATGTCCTGCTGTGATAGCCCACTCCCCAAGCAATAACTTACTGCTGGGATGGCAGATTTTGTATTTTATTTTTTATTTTATTTGCCAATCTAATATTCATGTATTCGCTGATGAATATCACCCAAATATAAGTTGTTGTTGATCAAAACTTTGTAATAATAATTGATTGGATTTATATAGCACTTTCTCTGTGACTCAAAGCGCTTTACAGGGTTCCAGGTTCAATTTGTTCACACACAGTCATACCGGTGGTGGTAAATTACGATAATAGCCACAGCTGCCCTGGGGCAGACTGACAGAAGCGTGGCTGCCATTCAGCGCCAACGGCCCCTCCGACCACCACCTCAAACATACAGCAGTCATACACATTCACACAAGGCAAGGTGGGTGAAGTGTCTTGCCTAAGGACACAACAACCATGACACAGGTGGCCGGGCGGGGGGGCACCAACAGTTAGGTAAACTTATATATCCAAACATAACAACTACATTTTGTAGTATGGAGTTTGTAATGGTCTCCAATATTGTGTCAATATGATATGATTTAGTCTCCATTTATATGAATGAAGTTAGAAAAGAGAAAACTAAATGCTCAGTGTATAGTAATGTATTTTTTGGGGGGTATTATCAAATGTTTAAAGCTGCAGTGTGTAGAATTTTGGGTTTTATTTCTTAGCAGATTTTGTAGAAAGTAATTACAATATCCATAAGTACATTTAATTTAGTGCATAATAGCTGAAAAAAAATTGTAATTCTTTTTTTTCCCCTTAGAAAGGGTCTCATATATGTCCATATTTCTGCATATTTTGGACCAAGGCCTAGTGCCGCCATCTTGAAAGTGTCATAGTTGGAATGTCATCAGATGCATTGTTTAAAATGTAGAATTGTCCTTGTCCTTGAAGGCCACTGTAGCTTCTGTTATTATTCAAAAGGGGTGGGGTTACCCAGGGAGCGTTGCATTCTAGGACTTTGTAGAACTGTCTTGATGATTTCATATTACACCCTGCACCTTTAAGTCACAAACAGCAAGTCTTCTTTGAACATGGGCTGCTTGGTTATATTGGCTTGGTGGTGGAAGTCCAATCTATATGAAAAAATCAATCAAATAAACAATAAAATGTTGGTCTCTCTACTATGGAAATGATTAATGTTGAAAAATAGCCTTTATTATACTGTTAAGACCAACAACGAACAACTTTAGGCCTAGAAAAACTGTGGCCAGCATACACTGTAGAACTGAACATGAAGGTGCAGGATTTCTATGTTCTACAGCAGTTTGTGTGTTTTACTCTATGGATGTGTACATGGGGAAACTGTGTGTGTGTGTGTGTGTGTGTGTGTGTGTGTGTGTGTGTGTGTGTGTGTGTGTGTGTGTGTGTGCGTGTGTGTGTGTGTGTGTGCCTGCCTGCGTGTGTGTGTGTGTGTGTGTGTGTGTGTGTTGCTGGCACACTAGCATCTCTCTTTCTTCTCTCTTCCACTAAATGCTCCTCTTGGCTTTATACCGCCTCATCTCCTTGGTGGTTATTGTTTGCATTAAAATGTGCAATTCCCCTTTTGTGAACCAAACAGCCGTGCCTGCTTTCACAACCCCCAATCCCTTTACACATGCAGATAGATGCCTTTAATTGAGGCACTCTTCTCTGTTGGTTTAAAACACAGCCTTATAATGAAGATAAGCATCTCGGAGGGCTATACCAAGAATGCAAGTCTGCTGTTTTATTCGCCTTTTTTTTTTTTTTTTTTTTTTTTTTACAATTCTACCCTAGCAATAAAGCCGCTATGAACATTTCGCCTGCCATGAATTTTTTTTATACCTCCATACTGCCATATAACTGCCAGCAAAAACCATCGCACCGCAAAATGAAGTAAAATTAAACACAATCAAATGTGCACAGCTGGCAGGGAGAGGATATAGAAGAATGTGATTGTCACGCGGTTGGCATGAAAAAATGGCAGAAAAATATAGTGTATAAGCGGCTTGGTTCTTTCTTCTATTTAAGTGGCATCCTCCTCTTGGCAGGAATGCAGTGTCCGTCAGCTCTCAGTTCAGGCTTCTGTCAGTGCTTTTAGGTTGGTGTACTTAAAGCTGGGGTATGTGATTTCTGATCGGTCAAAGTTAACATGAGCTGCACACTTTGACCAATCAGAGTGAGGCTCCGATTCTCTGTTCTTATTGGCTGTTGGGACTGTCCATTCACTTTGGCACGACTTTGTTGGTGTAGAGCGTGTCCATAGGGGAGGGACCAAAGAGAACAAGTGGAGCGGTTGAGGTATTTGGATTCGAATCTCTATCCCAACTGCCATTTTCTCCCCAAATCCTCCACCCCAGCTTTAACCTACTGAGGCAAGTGTATATTTGTAATATTGGGCCGTACAAATAAAACTGATTTTAACATGGAGACCATTTGAAGGATAAGGATGGTGATATTCTGCATTTTATTTCAATGTTTTCTCATTTTTAACACTAACCCAGTCTTCTGAAAATTAATTGTACTTTTAGAATTATGATTTAAAGGTGGAGTCAGCGATTGTTGTCAAAATCAGTTTGTCAAAATAAGTGATTATCTTTATCATGTTCCACTATACCTGTCAGTACTGTGTGTGCACTGGGAAAAAGGGGTTCTGGTGTAAATACACAGCCTAGGCGCTGTAAACGGGTACGTAAAACAAAGTGGCTCTGACCGACAAGCATTCTCCAAAAATCACTGATTCAACGTCTGAAGCACCAAAACTTCTGCATGAACCAAAAACTAATTTAACGAAATACAATTTGGGCTAATGTCCCGTAAAAGGTCCAGTAATGTACTTCAACATCCACGGACAGACACCCCTTGATGGCACAATGTAAGTCATACAAAAGTTGTTGGGAGTCCAGACTTATTTCCTCTTCAATTAATGTGGTCTCTGAGTGAAAAGTCTAAAACATTGTCTCGGATGTGAACTTTTTTTTGGGGGGGGAGAAGTTAAAAACCAATCATGCAAGACTATGACTATGTCCCATATTCAAACGTTTTCCTTTTCCCCCCATAATGAATCTGTCTAGACTGGTACAATTCTAATGAGCAGAGAAAAAACCTTATTTGAATAGAAGGGGGATGAGAATTACAGTTCACTGAAATGTATCTTGAGTTCCCTTCTTTTTGACTGGGACTATAAACCAAAACCACAAAGCGCAGATGTTATAAAAAGCTATCCAGACCGTGTCCATATGAGTTGGCTGGAACAAAAGGGGGGTTAGAAAGATATGGCAATGACTTGGCAAAGCAATGATGTAATTTGAAGAAACTTAGGATCGCTACAGTTGTTCTAGATGTCTTACAATAGCCTTAAAAAAAAGCCATGAATGTGTGTGGTGTTCTCTGTATAATTTCGATTTATCAGCTTCTGCATTTTAGAGTACGTCGGAGAATCTTGTAGTGGCTGTTTGAAAGGGCTTGTGTTCTGCGACAACAAGCGAGGACAATGAAATGTATCCTTGTATTACGAGTCGTGTATGTGAATTGCAAAAAAAAAGCTGTTAGCTGCTTGAATTGAGAAGACCAAATATGCATAATGTGGCGGGGTATTGTCGAGCGAGGCATATTCATTAAGAGACGCGGCGCGGTTAACAAAAGACTAGCAACTCTGATTCAGACATTAACACACTGGCAAACAATGGGCCTGTTGAGAAAAGGTAATGGAGCTAGCAAGAAATGGCATGAAAAGGATGTAGATAAAAGGGTCGCATAGCTGTTAGAATGCGGGCGTCAAGAAAAGACATCCGGTGGAAAATGCAAGAAGCATGAGAAAGAATTATGTTGGCGATAACGTGATGAATGGCAGTGTGATGTATCTATTCGGCTGCAGTGACAGGACGGGGAAAAAAATGAATACCGATTCTGTTGTTGCAAAATAAAAATGGCTTTAATCTTACAGCTGCAGAAATTGCACCGCACAAGTAGCAGCCCTACAGGTTTTTATATATATAGTGGGGCGTCCTGGGGAAATGCACCTGTTGGAAGACCAAGAAGAAGAAGAAGTACTATAGAATAAATAACTATATACATCTTCACCTCATCACTTGATGTTGTGGAAAGACTTGAGGCAGTGGTGGATGATGCCATATTTTAGTAATTATAGCTTCTTGTCCTTGAAGGCCACTGTAGCTTCTGTAAATTCACAACACAAGCGAATACTGTCTAACATATAGCTTCTTATGTTCTATGCCCTCACGTTTTAAAACTGGCTCTTGACACAGTAAAGCCAGCAAGCCTAAAACCAAGATTAGTCAAGTAATGTCACTTGAATAATTTTCTCACCGTTGACAAAGCCACTCCAGAGCCACAGAAGACAGTATTCATAGGCTAGAGTATTATTCAAATTGACTGAATACATTTGATGTAACATTGTTCCTGGCGTTTTTCGAGTTTTCGAGTAGAGCTAAGAGCCAAAAGTGCCTAATTAAAAAGCAAAAAATATTAACTTCAACATTGTGGGCGGCAGTGGCGAAGTGGGTAGGGAGGTCGCCTCTGGAGTACAGGGTCGGTGGTTCGATCCCCCGTCTCCCCGCCACATGTCCAAGTGTCCCTGGACAAGACACTGAACCCCACATTGCTCCCGATGGTTCAGAGAGCTGCCTTGCATAGCAGCTACTGCCATCGGTGTATGAGTGTGTGTATGAATGGGTGAATGTGGTAAGAAATGTAAAGCGCTTTGGGGCTGAGAAAATCGGCTAAAAAGCGCTATTCAAGTCCATTTACCATTTTAAACCACAGATAAAGACTATGGAAGTTCAGCTTACTGGTGTCTGTACAACATGAGTTTTTTTTTTCCGCGGCGGCCGTCTCTGTTGTGATTCCATGACATCTCTCTTAATAAGTATTGACTTATTCGTCGTCTAGTCGTAATTTGTACAGTGATTCCGCTGAGAGCCGCAAAAAAACCTGCCTGAACCTTAATCGATACAGACCCCTAAGAAAGAAAAACAAACATACAATGCAGAAAATACCACTGCAAAGAAAGCTCTATAAGAAATGGTGTACCATTAAAATAAAATCACGCAAAAACTATACCTCATTCAAAACCAATACGTGTCCCAATATACTAGACAGAGAAAACTAAGGACATTCACATAACCGTAAAAAAAAGAGGGGGATGTTTGCAATAAGCCCATGGTTGTTAAATCCATCCACCATTTCACACCTGCCATTTTGTCCATGCAGGCACCATTGCTGAAGAAATCGCCCATGCATGTCCAGTCCTAACACATCATTGCCGATCAAAAGCATGGGGCTCGGTTATGTAAAAGCTGAAGGGGGCTAATAGAGTGACCACATCCAATACAAAATGTATTACGGCGCATTTGCCACTGACAGGGATTGATGGGATGCATTAAGCCAATGGAATCGGGAGGTTTTTCTGCAACACAGGCATACTTACTCCAATACATCCACCCCCTACCTCATGGTGCCGAGACTTTTCTTAGGCTACTTGAGCGAAAACAGGATGGATTAGATTTTCAGCAATTTGTTAAGGTTTAAAGGGGCACTGTGTAATATGACATCATCAAGAAAGTTCTAGAATGCAACGCTCCCTGGGTAACCCCAACCCTTTCGAATAATAACAGAAGCTACAGTGGCCTTCAAGGACAAGAACGATTCTAAATTTTAAACAATGCACCTGATGACATTCCAAAAACATGGATGCCTCCATAAGACTTGCCCGCTCAATGTACAAAATCTGATATTAATATTTGTAATTCTCCGCTCAGGAGGATAATTCAGATTATTGGCAGAGGTGATTTTACACCAATGAGGACATATTTATGAATGAGGATATTGATTTTAGCTAATAAATTACTTAAAATGTTACACAGTGCCCCTTTAAGTGAATGTGTTTCTCTAATCTTGTGTTCCAATATATGGAAGAAAAACAGTCGGTCATCATTTGGGAATTCAAAATGTTTTGGAGGATAAAGAACATTTAGCAGTGTTCAGACATTCAACCTAATCCATGTTTAAGATGGACTCCGTGTCACAAACAATCTCACGTGGTGTATTTTTTTCATTTTAAATTGTTGATTATTTTGCCTTGACTGACTGAATGTAACTCATAAATGTTCAGTTGACGTGTTAAAGCTGGGGTGATTTGGGGAGAAAATGGCAGTTGGGATAGAGATTTGAATCCAAATACCTCAACCACTCCACTTGTTCTCTTTGGTCCCTCCCCTATGGTCCCTCCCTGACACGCTCTACACCAACAAAGTTGTGCCAAAGTGAATGGACAGTCCCAACAGCCAATAAGAACAGAGAATCGGAGCCTCGCTCTGATTGGTCAAAGTGTACAGCTCATGTTAATTTTGACCAATCAGAAATCACATACCCCAGCTTTAAGGTAGGGGTGGAACTGTTAAAAGTGTGTCATGCCCATCAAGAACGATTCAAAATTTCAAATCTATTATCTCCGCAAGTGGACTAGTAACAACCTGTACACATCATATACACTAATTCTTTATTAATATAACGTTTACCCTTTAGGCAAGGCAAGTTTATTTATGTAGCACAATTCAGACACACGGCCATTCAAAGCCCTTTAGAGGTCTGGACAAGTATATTATTTACACACTACAACTATAGAGTAGGTGATGATGGAAATATCTCAAATCTAAACCCTCATTTGACATACAGGCTTTTACCTTTCTTACATCGTTTATTCTACTTTTACTTCTTCAACACAAAGATACATTTTATTCTTAGCTATTCTCACTCAAAAAGTCTGCCTCCAGAAACACGATAAATATTCTTTCTCCTGTCCAAGGTAAAAAGCTAAAAGGGCGGACATAGCATCTCTACCGGTCCAAAAAACCCATCAGAGTTTTTCCTGCATTCTCGGACAAGGGAGCAGAGTACATTTTGCATTACCTTACATTTTTACAACATGCCGTCATGGGGCAATGCACTTGTACTCTAGTCCTCTGCTGGGGCCAATGCGACAGAGAGAGTGGCAGTTGCGATGATATAAACGGAGCCGCGGGGAGCCATAGAGTGAAGAGTGTTTGTGACACTGTTGCCTGCTGATGCCAGCAGGGTCTGAGTGACTATATGTGCCGCAATGACTTTCACCTTGGACCAATGTTGGCGGGAGTGGTGTGTTTGCTGATGCCACTATTGTGAAGTGCTGGTGTGTGTGTGTGTGTGTGTGTGTGTGTGTCTTTATGTATGTGTATGTGTGTGCGTGCAATTCTGTATGCGTGTCTGTCTGTCCGCCTGCGTGTGTGTTTATGTATGTGAGTATGTGTGTGTGTGTCTTTGAGTCTGTGTGTCTGTCTGTCCGTCTGCGTGTGTGTGTGTGTGTGTGTGTGTGTGTATGTGTGTCCGTCCGTCCGTCCGTCTGCGTGTGTGTGTGTGTGTGTGTGAGTGTGTGTGTGTATGTGTGTGTGTGTGTGTGTGTCAGCAGGATCATTGCAACTGCCCTCAGTCATTAACCGACAGATATAGCAATTACCAACAGCAACATACAGCGGGCCGGGCTGTAAACCAAGCCATGTGTATTTTGTACCGCAGCAACTAAACAGAGGCTCAGCGTGGATTTACTTTGCCTAAGTGAACAAATCCACCATTTTTCAGGGTGAAATTAATTCATTTTCGTCCAGGAAGTTATTGTAGATGCTGGTGTGACCAAGCCCTTAGACTTTAGCCCTTCAATCGCCATCATACACACAACAATAACTGGATGGATATATTTGGGGAAATGGAAGCTCCCATTCTCCAATAACATTACAAAACAGACCTGGGAGCTTGTGGTAGCCTAAAATATTTCAGTAAAACATGTTCTTACTTAAACCTGTAGTGTGTAGAATTTTGGGTTTTATTTCCCAGCAGATTTTGTAGAAAGTAATTATAATATCCATAAGTACATTTAATTTAGTGCATAATAGCTGCATTTTTTTTTTATTATTATTATTTTTTCCCTTAGAAAGGGTCTCATATATGTCCATATTTCTGCATATTTTGGACCAAAGCCTAGTGCCGCCATCTTGAAAGTGTCATAGTTGGAATGTCATCAGGTGCATTGTTTAACATTTAGAATTGTTCTTGTCCTTGAAGGCCACTGTAGCTTCTGTTATTATTCTAAAGGGGTGGGGTTACCCAGGGAGCGTTGCATTCTAGAACTTTGTAGAACTTTCTTGATGATGTCATATTACACACTGCACCTTTAAATTCGCCAAACCATTCTTGGTTAAAATTGTTCTGTAACCTTTTTTTTCTGAACATGTGTTTTTCCATTCACCAGAAATACAGTATACCATTATCTGTGCTTGTGATGGCAGCTCCTGGCATTGTCAAACTTCTCGTGGATGTATTGGATGTTTGAACCATTGCTGTAGTTGTGTCTTTGTTAACATGTTGAGGTGTTAAAAGTTGATAGCATATAATACAGCAACAGATCCGATTTATTTCTTATAATATGAATACCTCAGGGTTTTTGAAAGACTGGTAGCCTACAAATCTCTGCAAAAAAAAAATTCTTATGAAACTTCGGGGATTTTTTTTTTCTTCTTTCCTCCAAGGTTGCCAGTATCTTCTGCATTAATTCACTTTTATAAAACCAGAGACAGAGTGTCAATCCATCTCTCAGAGCCTTGATTTATCATTGTTTGAACGGACCTTGGGTTAAGCCCAGTGGATCTAAAGGTCCGACACTATACAGCTTTATCGAAAAACCTTTTTACTTTAAGTCTTAAGTCAAGAAAAAATCTGTGTTGAACTATTTTTTGTTTAGCTTTTTAGGCCATTCTATCTCACGAGGCTGTTAACTTTTACGAGCTGTTAAATTATAAAGTCTACACTTTTTCGGATGGCGACTTTTTCACACTTGCTAAACTTATGATCTCAACAGAGTGGATACCAGGGAAGGCAGGCGAGCGGGCACTTAATCATGTTGACAATTGCTAATGAATATTCCAGGTGTGAGAATGGTGGACTGTGGAGCTCTGCTGCCTCCTAGATAATGTGAAACCAGATTCCCAGTTAGAAGATTTACACTAGTTCATCGGTAGAGCACGTACGAAAAAAGGCCAAAGTTCTAGATGCAAGGGACCCCGGTTCGACTCCAGCCTGGGTCGTTTATTGCATGTATTCCCCCCCCCCCCCTCTCTCTCTCTCTCTCTCTCTAGCTCTCTCTCTCTCTCTCTCTCTCTCTCGCTCTCTCTCTCTCGCTCTCTCTCTCTCTCTCTCTCTCCACATTTTAATTTGCCCTACAACTATTTAATAAAGATGTAAATGCCAACAGTTACACTTTACATTAACACCAGACATCCTAATCAAGGTGAAAAAACACACAAAAAATATATTTAAAAGGTGCTTCGAGGAGCTTTCAGTTTGTGTTCATTCTAGCGCCCCCTTTGGACAAAAGCGGTAATGTATTTACTACCCCAGCTGTTGTTCCTGGGCGAGCGTATACCCATGACAAAGGCATTAAGAAAAACTATATAAAAATAGCATTCTTTGCACTGATGGTCTCGTTTCCTGTTATATGTAATCTATGTTCATCAGAGGAAAAATTTGACTGTTTCAGAAATATTTCAAAAAGTTCCTTGTAGCACCTTTACTCTGTTTTGAGATTTCTTCAATATTCCACTGCATAAGAGAACTACTTTGAGTTCATTTGAAGCCACCATACTTGTAGAATAAGTCATTGCTCCCGGAGGTTCACAGACAATGGCTTTGTCACGCCATCTGAATTACACCATTTCACAGCAGGATTCACTCTTTTCTTTGACAAGAGAGAGAGAGAGAGAGGGAGAGAGAGAGAATGAGAGAGAGAGAGAGAGAAAGCAGAGAGAGAGACAGAGAGAAAGAGAGACAGAGAGAGAAAGACAGAGAGAAAGAAAGAGAGATATAGACACAGACACACACACAGAGAGACAGGGAGAGAGAGTGAAACATAGAGAGACATAGAGAGAGAGAGAGAGAGAGAGAGAGAGAGAGAGAGAGAGAGAGAGAGAGAGAGAGACAATGAGTTTGTCGTCAGGTAGCAGATGTTCTTACCGTGCTGTACATGCTTGTCACTATTCGTTGAGGTTCATTTGTCGTTTACTTTGTCAAATGGAAGGAAGAGGGATTTCATAATTTGTGTGTGTGTGTGTGCTCGTGTGTGTGTGCGTGCGTGCGTGCGTGCGTGTGTGTGTGTGTGTGTGTGCGTGTGTCTTTGTGTGTGTCTTCGAGTGAAGTAGGGACATTTTTTTGAGAAAAAAAAATCAAAACCAACGGAAAAAATTGTGTCATGATGTTTGAAGCAATTTTAATGGTAATTTTATGGTGCGCTGCTCGGAAATAATTGCTGTCAAAAATGCCACAACAATTTAAGGAGAGAAAGAGTTTTTTTTTTCTTTTTCTGGGGACTGTGGACACATTTAATGCTAAGTCCTCACTGCTGTAAAGGAGAAATGAGGATTGTGTGGGAGGTCCTTAATTATTTCAAAAATGTAGACCGTTTTATAGTAAGTTACTTGAAAGCCAAAACTAGTTGTTAATAATACAATTACTGTCATCATCTGTTATTTGTGTGAGTGTTTCTGTGTGTGTGTGTGTGTGTGTGTGTGTGTGTGTGTGTGTGTGTGTGTGTGTGTGTGTGTGTGTGTGTGTGTGTGTGTGAGTGTGTGTGTGTGTGTGTGTGTGTGTGAGTGTGAGTGTGAGTGTGAGTGTGTCATTATGGGTTTTGAAATGTCTCTGTGATTCGATACAACACCTGCTTCTATCACAATATAAATCGCAAACACACTTTAAATGGGGAATCAGTTACAGTAGCCATTTGTATAATGCCATATACAGCTCTAAGCTATGAGAGACCAGTCTGGATGTTTCTTCAATCTTCATCTCTATATTACTTAATAGAAATGCTCTTTATGACAACATTTGTGGTGGGAATTTGGTAGAAATGTTGTCAGTCATTTATATTATAAAACCAAAATGTTCATTCTACTCAAAGATATGCCTATAAATAGTAAAACGAGCGACACTGAACATTTGGTGTGGTCTATTAATATTTTCCTGAGCTGTATATTGGTTAAATCGAATGCAAACTTGAGTATCACATTACCCCCAATCATCAACAACCTGACCCTAGTTTGACCCTAAACAAGGCCCCAAAGCGTTATTACAGCAAATCACCCAAACCTGTCAAGCTGTGCTGGTTGCATTTTTCATTACGCCCCCCTGAAGAAGACACTGATTAGTAAGCCTGGAGCGCTATATGTAGTTTGTTGTGTGGCAAAATGCTTAAGCAAGGACCACAGGGACCATAGAAATCTAAAGAGTCTGCACCCCTTGGCAGCATGGGGGCTCAGCAAATTTAATTTATTGTGTTCAAGGGCACAAATCACACTCATTAATGTGATTATTCAACATTTATAGCCCAATATAAACATTTTAGAGGACCCCTACAAAACAAATATGAGACTATACCTATAAACAATTGATCATGTATAATGTATATGTTGTATAATCATTGTGAATTGACAGACTTTGAATCCTTAGTTTGATAAACTACAAAAACCTCCTACATTTCCCATAATGCAACACTAGAATACTAAATTGAATGTTCTACTATACAGACTAGCATTTACTTTCAGTACCTAGCATTAGTATACAAGAACATTAAACTTAATTTAACTTAATTTAATACATAATTGAATGTGCATTATGTAAATCGTTGTTCAAAACTGATAAATTCATAGCAGATAATTAAGAGCATTTTTTTTTTTTTTTTAACCTTTATTTATACAGGTAAATCCCATTGAGACCAAAGACTCTTTTGCAAGGGAGACCTGTTTTCCTTTCCCACGTTACCATTCACACACACACATTTACACCGATAGCAGGCTAACTATCGACATTCACACGAGGCAAGGTGGGTGAAGTGTCTTGCCCAAGGACACAACAACTATGACACAGGTGGCAGGGCGAGGGATCGAACCTCCAACCCTTTGATCATCGGCCGACCCGCTCTACCAACTGAGCCACAGTCGCCCCAGTCGAACAAGGGGTGTTGGGGAATACATAAACTTCGGCTTCCTCTCACTCCTTTTCGGACAAAGACAACATTTATTTTATAAATATTGTTTATGACACTTTATAATTATTGTTTGTTTGTTTTGTGTTACGTGTATTTGTATGATGTGTCATGCTTGCTTATTTTATTATTACTTTTTGTTCAAAATAAAGACTAAATGAAATGAAACAAGTTAGGCTAAATAAACCTTTTATGGATAGCAACATTAGGCCTATGTGTTTTGTTGTTAGACCCTCCTACGAAATCCCTGTGCTACTTTTAACACACATGTTCTACGTTAGAATAAATATGGGGTTTCCAATCCCATGCGAGGATCATCAGGGGCTATTTTCTCAGATGCTACAAAAAAAACTACAAAGACCTTTAACCAGCTGTTGTAGTTCTACCCATGACTCCCGAAACTGACCCTGCGTTCCAAATCACATACTCATTCTTTTTACTACACTACATACTAAAGAACAGAAGAGTTTTAGGGCCACGGGAGAGAGAGAAAAAATCAGATAAGGAAGATTTATTTTTTCATTATGTCGAGAAATGTCAAGAATACAGACGAATACGCAAAAATGCTATTGGAGTTAGTGGGGCATTTATGTATTTTCAGCATACTACAATTGATGTGCATGTATTGGGACATCCTAAATCTTTTTTCTGGCATACTAAATAGTCGGGAAGTATGGGGATTGGAAGGGTGACTTTTGATGTGTTGAAAAGTCGGCGGTGTATTCCCCTTTAAGAAGTGTTCAATGCAAAGCTTCTTATGACAGCTGCTTTTGTGGTCTGCTGCACATTAGGGGTTTCTTATCTGTGACACTAGCATAGCGTAGCATACCAGACTTAAAGTGTCAATAAATACATTATCCTCTCGGGGGATCGACTGAGAAATGTAATCCCCACAGGAGTGAAAGAAAATCTGGTCAAAATAGAGCTATCTATCTACTGCATGGGAATTTCCTTTTTTCTCAAGTATCCTTAGCCACTAAAAGGGTCTGTGTTTGTGTAGAGCTTGTAATAGCAATGCCCTGCTTGTTTCCCTTAAATTTATTCTAGGCTAAACTTTTCCCTGGTAACTTAAAATGAAGAATTTATTATTTGAGTAAAAATGCAGGCAGATTTTCCCTGGGAGTTCAGTGTTATGTCCAGGGTTGGCAATGGTATTTAGTGCACCAGTTGGTATGAGCTCACCAAAAAGTACATAGTAGAACATAATATAAACCAGCGGTATCCTCAAGTGTCTAAAATGTTGTGATATTGTATGTACTTAAAAGGGCATACTAGTTTTTTTCTTGCTTGTGCTACTCAATTTACTCCAAACTTAGTGATCATTTCCCTCACACAACACACTGTCTAAAAATCAACCCAAGAAATTCTCCTGCCATATTTTTTGAACATTTTATATAGTGAAACAAATTACTCAACTGTTGTGGCATACCCCATTCTCCACACTATCAAATAAAGCATGGGAAAATGCCACAAAATAATCTGAAAAAATACATTTAAAAAAAGCCTAGAGGCAAGCCTAGATGACAAGGCAAAGCTATTTAACATGCATCTTGTACATCAACTATTTCTAGATGCCTGTACCTTTCTTAGCTTCCATTAACATCATCCCCAGCCCTCACTCTTAGACAGGGACATTTGTGAACGGGTAAAGCCATCAGCCCACACTCTGCTCAGGTAAAACGTCAATCAATTCACCGTGATTATGCCCCATGCACCGTGAAAAAATAACTTTTTCAACCTGCCAGAAAAACCTCTGCGACAATCTATGTGCCTGTATAGCATTGGGTAGACTAGACATACCTGCAAAATCATTCTCAGCATATCCGAGGTGACGTTTTACACTAAAATGGGGTAAGTTTGTAGCCTGGCATTCCCAGACCTGCCACTAGGCGCTGGCAAATTAAATTTGCTGCGCGTGTTGGTCTGGAGACGCTCCGTTGAAGCTTATCAAGACTACCAGAAATCTGGTATAACGTTTCAATTGGTTCTATCTAATATGGGCGCGCCAGAGCCCTTTATATGGTGCTCTGGGGAGGACGTAACCGGATGACGACAGTGACGTGCATGCGACGTCGAAGCTGTGATAGTAAACATCAAAGATGGCTGCGGATATGTTGTGTGAGTTTGAGACTGCTTTGGCCTCGACCCTTAACGAATTGGAAGACGGGACTCATAGCTTTCACTAGCAAGTAAGTGGAATGTTCTGTTTTGCCGACCGACAACGGCAAACGTTTAATTGAACAGTTTAACAGCTGTTCGCTAAACGAACGGGGCTTACGTCACTTGTGCATCGCTCTGATTGGTTGTAGTGCTATCCAACTGCGTGCAGTGGCATTTGAAATGCACGAGTAGGAGCCGCCCCTAGATTTGGAAATTACTATTGATCGTCGCCAGACCCTCTATCGTTCAAGATATCAGGGTCAGGATTTCCAGGCTAGTAAGTTTGAGCTCCTCGCTGTCAAATTTCTTGGAATCTATGCAAATCCATTGTGTCACTAAGCAAGACAAAACCCAACTAATCGACAATCTACAGTTACTGCACTGCTCGGAATTTGTTATAGTATATATATATATATTTTTTTTTTTAACATATCTAGTTTTGGATACGTCCATCTCTGAGATACCTGTTCCCAAGGACCAAGTCAAGATAACAAGATTACACGTCACTGTCAGTTCTCACTAGAATAACTTTATGTCTAAGGAATAGTCTCTTGAAAATGGTTGACAATGGGGTCTGTCGATCATCCAGAGTTATGTGAACAAGGTAAGAAGTTGCTGTCTTAAGTTGTTAAAATTTAATTTTTCCGAAATGTGATAGATATTAGATTCAAGGCATGTTCATTGTCTTGGGCCGGAGGAAAAGTAAAACTCAAACTATCTGGATAGTTACTTCGACTACATTCAAGTGAGAAAAGTTTTTTAAAATGTTTGTAGATGGTCGGACATTGTAGGGCAAACTGGGTGAGAGTTCAGGGCTGACACGATTATATCCATTGAGGCTGTATTCAAAAACATAATTTATCCACAATATGATTAAGATGCATTGTGGGAAATATCTGAGATTTTCGGTTCACCCCAAAGAGAGGCAATTCTGTGCAGTTGTATTAAAACAGAGGTGGGGGTTTTGAGCTTCAGTGGACAACGTTTAGCTATGAATGTATTATTTATGTAATAACTTTCAGATTAGCGTAGAGAATTATTATAAATTTAGTCGAGGTAAGTGTGTTAGAAGTTGAGATTTTTGGTTCAGAGTATTCAAAAACCTATTGTTGAGATAATGGTCGTTAAAGATGGTTGTATAGGAGAAATATACAGACGCAAACAGACAAGGTTTAGTCAAAAAAAAAACATAACTGTACTTCTGGACCTTTAATTTATACTGGAATGAAAGAAGACATGTTATGGAACCAAAATAGCCAGAAATCCCAAAATTGAGTGCTTTAAAATAACATGTTTCTCTTTCTGTGATGTCACAGAAAGAGAAATGTAGGGTTAGACAGTGAGACCATAAAACACTCTTTCTGCCTTTTCTCAGGCTAGGATGATCCGATTCCAATTTGTTTTGCACATTTATACTTCATAGGATCTCCGAGTTCAATACACCTTCATATTCCCACCGGTGAATCTTTAAAGCAGTGAGAGTAGTAACCTTTTTAAAAAATGCTATCAGCGTAGCTCCTGCCAACATATACCACTAACAATAACAGCAGCTATAATCACTGCAAGCTAAACCTGAGTCTCTTTGGGTTTTCAAAATGCCGCAGACTTGACAGTTATGACCCTGCATCTCCTCTCTTCTACAAACAGCTCGTGTATTAACACCATGCATAACTAAATACCCGATGAGCTCCCACTCACCATGGAGGCATCAGATGAATATGTATGACACTAGTTAACACGCTGGAGGGTTTCTTGCCTGGCACTGTGATCCTACTTAGAGCTGCTTGATAACAGGCCACTGGCAATTTCCCCTTGACTGACACTTCCATCTATAGAATATGGCGTCGCATATGTTTTTTGCTGTACGAAGCTGTGTATAGGTCTACGTAAACCACACACATGCACACACACACACACAGACACACACACACACACACACACACACACACACACACACACACACACACGCACACACAGACACAGACACAGACACAGACACAGACACACACACACACACACACACACCAAATCAAAGTCTACGTACACTTGTATTGCTATGTAGAGCATTGAAGGGTTTGACTAGGTTTCAATGTTAGTGGATTAGCTATGCTTGTCAACAGGCTGTGATTTGACATGGTTGAGGGAGCAGAATGTGATAGTGATTGCACGTTTTTAACCCAATGGGTGTTTGGAAATAAATCCCATTCACATATATAGTACTGTTCAAATACTGTAATACTTGATTGCAACAGTTATGTGGCTACAGTGTGTCACTACAGACTAATACAATGACTGATGTATGCGTCTTATTGCTGATGAAATATTTTTAATTTAATTTAATATCAAAAATGTTTATTAGAGGATAAGCCCCTAGAGATGCAGCATCTTGTTCTCGATGGGTTCCCCAGGAAAACATACAGTTATAGCACACATACAATGACACAAAACAAACTCTTAAAAGACAAACACATACACACTCAAGCTCTCATAATTCTCCCCAAAACCCTGGCCATTGCATTACATCAAAATGTATTGAGACGTGTACAATTGTTATATGTAGTCTACATTATTAGGAAAGTAGTAAACCAATCCAATTCACAATACTGAACATATATGGTTATCTGTTATAGACGAATGTAAAAGGTTGGCATTATGCAAGTCAGTCGACACTGCACAGTATGCAGTATAACTCAATAAATGTAACTTTTTTGGAATCATCAAATGTAATTTTTTTCTTCCTCTCTCTTATTTTCCTTCATTTAAAGGGCTACATCTTAAAAGAAATACAAAACATACTAGTAAAAAGGTAATGTTGCCAGTTGGATGCACTAACATCCCTCAAACTCATCAATGTCTGAATTATAACCGAAACAAATCTACCATAAAATACTCATTTCAAAAAAGCTATAAACTCCAAAGTGAGCAACCCACCACAAATTAGTGATTTCTAATACCATGGAGACACTCAATAAACAACATACTGCCAAAATGTCACACAATACCTGCCTATATACAGCTCTGGAAAAAATTAAGAGACCGCTCCAAATGTTCAGTGTCTCTCGTTTTACTATTTATAGGCATATGTTTGAGTAGAATGAACATGTTGGTTTTATAATATAAACTACGGACAACATTTCTACCAAAATTCACAATAAAAATATTGTCATTAAGAGCATTTTTTTCAATAAGTTATGTAGAGATGAAGTTTGAAGAAAAATCCAGACTGGTCTCTTTATTTTTCCCAGCGCTGTATATGGTATTTTATGGTCTAAACACTGGATAATGTGAAGTGCCGACAATCATGCTGCGGCTTCACATCAGTTATGCCACTGACCTTTCCCTATAATTGCGACAGAGAGTTGTACGCGTCATTTCATTAGACCCCTTTGCAATATCAAAAGCGTTTGGGATATTTTACACTTAGTAATGGTGATTTGTGAATGATTGCGCCGATTCTGCAAATGGGAAAAGGTCAGCCCGGGCATGGTCTATACTAAAGAGCTTTTTGGCCGAGCGAGCGGGCCAACGAAACAAGGACAGCAATCAGAAGGTTAATAGTAGAGTGAAGACACTGAGACGGACTTGAGTGAGTGTGTGTGAGTGAGTGTGTGTGTGAGTGTGAGTGTGTGTGTGTGAGTGTGAGTGTGTGTGAGTGAGAGAGAGAGTGTGTGTGTGTGTGTGTTTGGCTGGGGTAAAGGGGTCGGGCAGAGCATGAACTGGAGCAAGTTTACGGAGCGATATGATGAGAAAAGACATGACTGGCCCTTTGCCGAATAGCCCTGACACAACCTTGGCTTCATAGTGTCAATGGTAAATGGACTCCACTTATACAGCCCTTTTCCCTGGTTTTTCACAGACTCAAAGCGCTTTACATTTTTTTGTACACTTTCACCCAATCACACACACATTCATTCACCGATAGCAGCAGCAGCTACCACGCAGGGTGCAAGCTAACTATCGGGAGCAGTTTAGGGTTCAGTGTCTCTTTGCCCATGGACACTTTGACATGTGGCGGGGAGACGGGGGATCGAACCACCGACCCTGTAACCCAGTGGACGACGACCCTACCCACTTCACCACTGCCGCCCGGTAAGTTAAAACGTTTCTCAGAGCCAGTGACTAACAAGGGGGCCAAAAAAGAATCTTAAAACTTTCGGCTATTTTTAAATTAACTTATCATTCATCATTAATCAATAATTGATATTTAAAGGTGGAGTCAGTGATTCTGGAGAACGCATATTGTCAAACAAGATACACAGTAAGAACAGGTGGCAGATTGTGAGGATAGATTCTTAGGTTGCGTTCCGAATCACATACTCTTTCTTTTTTCTATTCTACATACTACATCCGACGATAAAAATAATCTAGTTAGGATGCAGTAGGCATACTTTTGGGACATACTTAACTCTCTTATTTCATCATAACATTGCGCCTTGATCTTGCCTCTTGCTTTTATATGGAGGCTTCGTCGATGTGACGTCACTTCACGTGCGCACTGGATTGTGGGTCAGAATCACCCAAATAGGATGCAGTTTTCAACACTAACTATCTTGGCCGCATGAAGTACCATCCTAAATCTGGCCACAAGAATCGGGACATCCTAAATCTTTTTTCTACATACTATATAGTAGAAAGTATGCGATTCGGAACGCAACCTTAGATTTTGTCAAAAGGTGATTATGACAAGAATCTCCAGAATCGCTGACTTCCCCTTAGGCATATTTAAGTTATATTTTATTAGTATTCATGTTGAGTATTTCCCATTCAAGAATTGTACTATCAAAGTGACACAAACTATCTGTCTGACTTCTGGAAGCACTGGCATAGATGCCTGCATGTGTTTCAACCCCATACTTGTTTGTGTTTGTTTGTTTTGTATTGTCTGCGTTTTGTATGTATTTTATATGGAATAAAGTGCATCTATTAAAATTGTATTTACGCCAAAATGTCCCTTAGCACATTTCTTACCAATCATTTTAGTCTTCTGTTTGGTGGAGGGGCCTAATATCTTTACATGGGACCCGAAATCCCTGGCTACGCCCCTGAAAGTATACAGACCAATCTATAAAACCCTTCCCATCCAAACCAAATGTCTTCGGGTAAAGCATCAACCTTTGTTTGAACTCTACTGCTGTCTATTAAGGCTGGACAATAAACTCAAGTTATAGAATTACCCACATTAGGAATCTCATACCACACATTTCAATAAACGTCTAACTACACTAATGGCTAAAAGCAACAAATGACGTAAACACAAGCCCTGCGTTCCAATCCCCATACTTCCCTATTATTTAGTATGCCAGAAAAAGATTTAGGATGTCCCAATACATGCACGCCAATTGTAGTATGCTGAACAATACACAATTCCCCCACTAACTCCAATTGCATTTTTGGAGTACTCGTCTTTATTCTTGACATTTCTCGACATAATGAAAAAAAATCTTCCTTATCTGATTTTTTTTTCCTCTCTCCTGTGGCCCTAAAACTATTCTGTACTTTAGTATGTAGTGTAGTAAAAAGAAAGAGTATGTGATTTGGAACGCAGGGATGGCTCAAGAGACCAATCAGACAACAGCTTAGAAATCTTAAACAAGATACATGGATCGTAAGTGAGTGCTTTAGAACGGGAATACTGGAAATGCACTATTGCTGCATTTATCATTATCAAGGTAAATATAGTAATTTACCTGCATATAGATTTTACGTCATATTGCCCAGCCCTACTGCCTTCCAAGCAACATCAGAGTCAGTTGTTGCCCCTGAACATGTATTTGTTAGTATAGTTAGTCATCCGAACTATCCCCGTGTTCCAAATCACATACTTTTTCTTTTTTCTACACTACATACTAAACTACAGAAAAGTTTTAGGGCCACAGGAGAGAAAAAAATATTTGTTCATATGTCGAGAGAAATGTCAAGAATAAAGACGAATACTCCAAAATGCTTTTGGAGTTTGTGGGGCATTTATGTATTTTCAGCATACTACAATTGACGTGCATGTATTGGGACAATCCTAAATCTTTTTATGGCATACTAAATAGTAGAGAAGTATGGGGATTGGAACACAGGGTTAGTTTTTGCCCCTGAACATGTTTGTGTTAGTATAGTCAGTCATCCAAACTGTGATTTGTTGGGGTAAGTATGTAGTAGAATGCACAATGTATCGAAAATGCATGTTCCCCCTAAGTGAATTAACATTTTTATAACATCAATACACACACAAATTATGAGAAATAACTGTATATATATAAAACTGTCAATTATTGCCTTCTGACTATTAATATAAAAATTATGAAAACTGTCTTCCACCCACACGTGCATTTCTGAAAAATTATGACATCATCCGAAACAAGCAATGTCTCATCTGGTCTAAACGGGTTGAAATTTCCTGATTCGTCAAATGGGATGTTTGGATTACAGAGGACTTATGATTGTATATTTATATAATATATATATTTATATTTGTTACATAAATAAACCACAGACAGACGGACAGACAGACACACACACACACACACACACACACACACACACTAGACATTACATCATCAAGTCTGCACTCTCAGTACTTAGGAGTTTAACATTAATCCAACATATCTGTACTGGAAAGTAGGTTAGTCAC
This sequence comes from Ammodytes marinus, assembly GCF_949987685.1. Classification (NCBI taxonomy): domain Eukaryota; kingdom Metazoa; phylum Chordata; class Actinopteri; order Uranoscopiformes; family Ammodytidae; genus Ammodytes; species Ammodytes marinus. Next base: position 4,506,705 of record NC_137218.1, read on the forward strand.
ATTCAAAAATGCATTTTCAGCCTGTGTTTACTTTTGAATACACCAATATATTCTTATAGACCCCACACCTCCTCTCCCTCCCTTATTCTAGCTGTGTTGTTAGGACCATTTCCTAGTTTATAGTGTATTCACATATCTGTTATCCATTTTACTAGAGATATTCAGATGTGAACGGCTCGTGTTTGTGTCAGTGTGAACTGTGAAATGCATGTTCCTGCATAAAACATCACAATATTGCGCGCGGGGGCAAAGCTGCGCTGCACCGTAGCATCTGCTCAGTTTGGCCTGAGGGAAGTCGTTTCAAAGTTGCAAACAGACGTTATTTGCTGGTGTGAAAATGGTCCTACTGCGACAAGCCTGGGAAAGAAACCATATGATATACGCTACCACCACCAAGCATTGCCCAAGTGAATCCAGCTATTAAAGGAATACTTCACCCATAAGGAAACCGGCGTTCTATCATTATAAAAATCGCGATTATAATATAATGAATGAGGTTTTTCTTCCTTCAGTCTTTCCTCAGTCTTCCCTTGGCCCAGCTGTCCTGTTAATCCTAACCCTACATTTTACCATGTGTGATGTCAAGTGCAATCCACATTTGTATCCAAACATCTTCTTTGTCCTCATTTGACTCTGGCATATTATAGTTTTCAGACATTTCAGTTACATTGTTTGTGTTAAATTAATATGGTGAAAGCATATACATATTCCCTTTGAACTCAATGTGTGTCTGTGTGCCTTCACAATGACTGACAGAGTTGGCACGCTCCATAATTGTTTTCTAGCACTTTACAAGAGAAAGAACTCCAGTCGACTAATCCTTTAGCCGTTAACTCAGGTGTGCTGTAATTTACATCTGCTTACCCATAATTCCCTGCTTCCTAAGTGGACACACACACACACACACACACACACACACACACACACACACATCACAAAACATGTTTTTCAGATCCCCTGTAGCTCACCTAAACTCTTGCTTCCCTTTTGCATGCTGAGGAGCTTAGCAGGCTGCGGCTCAAAATAGCCTTCAGAGTATTTCACTAAAATGTCACCCAAATGTTGACAATTGATTTTCTAAAAAGGTTTCCCTGTTGCGTTGATTGTTAGCGCGTGGCTAGTTGCTACATTTCAATTAAATTCAATTAAGTCAACAAAAACTTTATTGTCAATCACATGTTGACAGTAAAATGTCTTCAGCCAAACAAGATAGATATACAACATAAGACTCAGATACAATCAAACAAAGAGTTCAATTGTGTGGAACTCACAATTGAATCCCTGTACTTAAGAATATGATGAATAAACCGTCTTGAATCTCTTATATCTTGATTATTGGCTCCGGACTGGGTTGCAGTGGTTGCAGGTTCAAATCCGACCCATGGACCTTTACTGCAGGTCATCCCCCCCCCCCCTCTCTCTCTGTCTCCCCATTTCAACTCTGTAGGCCTACTATCTAATAAAGCTTGAAAATGCCAAAAAATTATCTAAAAAAAAAGGGGGTTGTCTATTTTGCCATTGTATACAGTGCATATTGCAGCTGGAATTAAAGAGTTCTTGGAAGTATTTTTTATAGAAAAAAAGGTACTTTTTCGCGATGGTTTTAACAATCTGAATTGCAGACTCCGACTACTTTCTCTAGGCTGCCCTTGATAACAATCTACAGACTTTCAGAATGATGCATTGTATAGCTGTTTGTTCCCCGCTGCCGACTCATTCAGACCACTTTGCTCCTTCATCAGTAAACAAATGCTTTTGTTGACATTCTCTTCATTCTACAGCTAAACAGTTTGCAGCACTCAGCCAGGCACTTGTTTTATACCTGCCAGACAAACGGTAGCATTTACCGGTGAAAAATTGCAGTTTTATAAAGATACTCTGAACTCTTAAGTTGATACTGTTAAGTACTGTATTTGTTTAGTGAAAAAATAAATGTGTATTTTTTTTTTTTTTTTTTTTTCAGACATATCAAAAACAATACAAAACTAAATGAAAAGCACAAAAATACAACAAACAAAATGTATGTTTAAAAGACTTCACAAAAAGAAAAGAAAAAAGAAATTATGCATTATGTTATCAAATATGGCTAAAATGACATCACTCAATGTAATGAACCACAAATCTGAATGAACCGTCTCTAACTAAACAGCCATTATCTCAAAACGTTTTTTTTTTTCCAGGACCAAAAATCTCAACTTCTAAAGCACTAACATCAACTACACTTTCAATTCAAATATTTCTGATTTTTCTTTTTTTTTTATTGTTTTAATGTAACCAACCAACTGGCAAAGTTTCATGAGATCTACAAGTTAGAAATGTTCCTTATTGGGGCGCTCCGGTGGTGTAGTGGATAGAGCGTGTACCATATCGGCTCCGGCCTTCGTTGCAGTGGTCGCGGGTTCAAATCCGACCCGTGGACCTTTACTGCAGGTCACCCCCCCCCCTCTCTCTCTCTCTCTCTCTCTCTCTCTCTGTGTCACCCCATTTCAACTCTGTACCATCTAATAAAGCTTGAAAATGTTAGAAATGTTCCTTATTCACTTGCCATGTCCCACCCTAATTAAGGATTTGAATGCACCATTTGTAATGTAGTATTCTTACATAGATGTATTGAAACAGATCTAACATATGTCTTCCATCAAGGGCTGACATCTCTATCCCCCCATCATTACAGCCATCATCATCAGTGGCCCTTAGCGTGACAACCCCAAAACTGGCCCTGACGCCTGTTGAATGGGTCTACAGTATAGTACAGTACACTATGGGCATTCCTCTCCTGAATGGGGCGGGTTTCACTATAAAGGCCGGTGGTTTGGAAAATGCGCTGACCCTTTGAGGTTGCAGCCTGGGGCATGGTGGTGTGCCCGCTAGCTCAGACACACACACACACACAGAGAGAGACACACACACACAGAGAGAGAGACACACACACATAGAGAGAGAGACACACACACATAGAGAGAGAGACACACACACACATAGAGAGAGAGAGAGACACACATACACACACACACACACACACACACACAGGAAGCAGTAGGAGTAGGAGGAGGAGTGATAGAGGAAAGGTCTGTGCGGTCGTGGAACTGCTGCCATTGTTTCTTAGCATGCTCCAGTTGCGGCCGTCAGCCCAGCTCTTTGTTTGAGCCTGTGAGCACAGGGGGATGTGTGTGTGTGTGTGTGTGTGTGTGTGTGTGTGTGTGTGTGTGTGTGTGTGTGTGTGTGTGTCATGATTGCTTCCACAGCATGAATGAAGCACATTATTCCCCCTCTTTGAGATGTCAATAATGAACTTACTGAAACATCCACTCATGAGTGTGCTCTCTAGTGTATAGTGTCCTTTTTCTTTGCATAAAGCCAGTTTGAAAAAAACAAAGCATTTCTACATACAGGTCTTAACAATGCATTTTCAGCATGTTTTTAGAACAAAATGTTTCATAAATCAGACAATTAACAACATATGAAGAAATATATATGTTGAAGAAACTTTCAGAATAGTGCTAAGGTTGATTATGGGAAGTTTAGTTGATGTGAGTGCTTTAGAAGTTGAGATTTTAGAAGTTAAGTCACTTGAGGTTTGCTTAAAAATCTGCCTTGAGCCATTATGAAAAAACCTAATTGATTTCTGAAATGCCTCATGGTAATTACAAGCTACGGGTTCTGATTCACCCCCTGTGAAGTTTAAGGGATCTTGATAAACAATGCTGAAAATGAAGTGCTACTCACTTTTCTTCCATTTATAAACCAGGTACCTGTGTCATTGTTAAAGACCTACTTCACCAGTGGGAATATGAAGGTGTATTGAACTCTGAGATCCTATGTGGTATAAATGTGCAAATATTTTTTTTTAAATTGGTTCATCCTAGCCAGAGAAAAGGCAGAAAGAGTGTTTTATGGTCTCACTGTCTAACCCTACTTTTTACAGATGTGACATCACTTCTGTAAACATGTAGGGTTATGATTAACAGGACAGCTGGGCCAAGGGAAGACTGAGGGAAGAAAAACCTCAATTATTATATTTAAATAGCGATTTTATAAAGATAGAACGCTGGTTCCGTATTGGTGAAGTATTCCTTTAAGACCATTAACAAAAATGTATCTTATCAGGCAGTTATTTGTTCATTGAGGTAATTTGTGACAATTAACTTGAAGAATGAGACTTGCTTTGTTTGAGCTTCCATTGAAATTGTCACCTTTCTAAACTGCACAGTAATTTTGAAAGTGAATCTGGCAAAATGACAGAGAAATAAGATTATTGGTTTTCTGATAATAGCTATAATGGAAAGCCGAACAGAAGAACATAAAAGAACAGGCTATAATCACGACTTCAAGTTAACAGGCAGTTTCCTAAATTACAGGAGTCAGGCCAATAATTGTAGCGAAATAATTATAATTTTTTATTTTATTTATTTATTTATTTGTCGTTTTAAATGGGAGCATTACGGACGGCTTCTTTGATTCCTCTATGCTCGACATGGGATGGATAAGGAAATATTCACAGGAGAGTTTAGTGGGGAAGACAAGAGAGACAAAGCCACATTTTGCAGTCATAAAAATGGTCATTGACACAACTGAAACCAGGCTAATTCATTTTCCTTGATCTGACCATTAAAAACAAGGACGTTTGGAACTTAAAATACCTTTGTTGATTATACATACCCAGTTAACAGAGCATAGGCTGTGTGTGTGTGTGTGTGGTGTGTGTGTGTGTGTGTGTGTGCGTGTGTGCGTGCGTGTGTGTGTGTGTGTGTGTGTGTGTGTGTGTGTGTGTGTGTGTGTACCAACACAACTTGTTAACCTACTGTGTAAAAAGTTTTTTTATTCGCCTAATATTTCACATTTTTCACAACTATTGGTCGCTCTGTCAGACACCTGCTTTTTTTGTTGTTGTTGCATGAACTTGATTATATCGTTTTTTTTAATGAACCCCTGAACTCTCCTTCAACCCGCCACCGTCGAGGCAAAGGCTTCTGTTTGCACATGAAACCAAAAACGTCAAGAGCTTTAATGAGCAGATTTCATAAAAACTAACAGCTGGAGCCCGGCCAGGATGTTGATTATAGCCCGAGGAGGAATCCAGGCAGGACACAACATGAGGTTTTTCCGCTATAGCAACAAGTCCTCATAATTAAAATGAGAAAATGCAAACATGTTACAGAGCCTCTAATATGAAGGATAGGATTTTTGGGATCTTGGACTATAGTAACGTTTGGAGCAGTGCATTATAAAACCTATAGTCTATTGATTTGTATGGCAGTTTCCTCATCTGCCATCTAGATTGTAAATATTTGGGCCAAAACACAGGTTTGTAAAGGCCGGTTATGTTTTAAATAAAAACTCTCCTCGCTCCTTAATATCTCCTCGCGATCTGCTTAAAAAAAATCCAGTGTTAATACACAGCCTAGGCTCTGTTAACTGGCATCTAAACAAATCGGGGGCCAACTGTAGTGAGCAACATGCCCATTTACAGAGCATAGGCTGTGTATTAACAATGGATTCTTGTTCAGGTCACACAGTAGGTACTGTTCATGAGGAGATATTCACTGATTATGACAAAAAAAAAGCTATGTTGGCAACAAGTATTCCCCAGAATTGCTGACAGAAAATGAACAAACCAACACCATGTCATGTCTGTTAAATATATTAAAACGAGAACTTGCAGTCCTATACTTGTTTCCAACACATCACAGTCACTGGTTTTGTACCAACGTGTTCCTTTCCTAAACCATTGCTGCTGCCTTCGAAGCTACAGTAACAACGAACAACCCTCCTATTTCACACACTGCATACACAGTAAATTTTGAAGTGTTAAAATAACACTAAAAGAGCTAAATTTAACACCATTTCCGAGTGTATTTGGTCCCACTCAGAATTGGAGTTAAATTAACTCTCTTCAAAGTGTTACAATTTTAGAGTTAAATTAACTCAAAATAGAGTTAAAAATACACTGTATAGTGTTATTTAAAGCCTTATAGAGTACTTTCTACACCCCGTTTTTTAACTACCGAAATTGACACCAACACTAGGAGGCATTCTACTCCAGCTGTTGTTATATTAACTCAGATAGAGTTAATGGAGTTTGACACTGCATATTTAACACTGGGGAATTCACTGTGTACTGCAATTGACATGCATGTTTTGGGACATCCTAATTATTTTTCTGACATACTAAATAGTAGGGAAGTACGGGTATTGGAACGCAGCGTATATCATATGTGTTGGATACATTAAAACGAGAACTTGCAATGCTACTTTTTGCAACACATTGAAAATCACAGGTTTTGTACCAAAATGTTCCTTCCCTAAACCATTGCTGCTGCCTTCGAAAGCTACAGTAACAACCAACAACCCTCCTATTTCACACACTGCATACTGCAATTGACATGCATGTTTTGGGACATCCTAATTATTTTTCTGGCATACTAAATAGTAGGGAAGTACAGGTATTGGAACGCAGCGTATATCATATGTGTTGGATACATTAAAACGAGAACTTGCCATCCTACTTTTTCCAACACATTGAAAATCACAGGTGTTGTACCAACGTGTTTCTTTCCTATACCATTTCTGCTGCCTTCGAAAGCTACAGTAACAGCCCAACAACCCTCCTCACACACTGACATGTCATTTACTACGTGTAATGTGTTCAGTGCGCTCCCCCATAGCACCAACTAGAGAGTAGAAAGAAATCCATTAGCAGGTCAACAGTTCCAGACAGCAGTTATGAGTTTTTCTTGTATTTGAGCTAATAACAACAACAGGGGCTGTGTGCTTGTGGCTCTCTCCCAGTGATATGAATTTCCGAAACTAATTTTTAAAAAAGGCACTAAGACAGCAGCGGCCTCCCAAAGAGAGAGAAACAAACTACTGAAGGAAAGAATGAAAAGAGAAAGAGAGAAAGAGAGAAAGGCTATTCGCATGGAACTTTGAGCTCCATTTACAGTTGCATGTCACTTGAACTTTTGCTGATAATTTGTGTGTGGGGCCAAAAAAGATTTGAAGAAGTCAGTTCACAGTATTGCCTGCCCTGTAGATACATATTGAAGACGTTAAAGCTATAGTGTGTAACTTCTGTCGTCGCCCCCCCATGAGGAATTCAGAGTAATAACAACAACACTGTTGGTGCATCTATATAGACTTCGGTGATTGCGCATGGATTTTATACCTTCTGCTGTACGTCCAGGTTTTTTTCTTAGCAGTAGAATCAACAACTGAAACATTTCTTGGGCTCTTCTTGGGGATTTTTCTGAGCTCCTGTTCCAGTGTCAGGGGGGGGGGGACACCAGTTTGTAAACGCTGCCATACTGAGAAATACAGAGAGAGTTTTGTGGAGCTGATAGGCTTAATCAACTTTGTGTCAACTCGTTTTGGCGATGGCTTGAATGTAACCAACATTCAAAAGTTACGCAATATAGCTTAGAAAACTCTTAGAAAAGAGTACAAACAAGCTACTTTTTGATCTCCCTTAAAAAAGAATACTTTGTGGGACACATAATTACAGTGGGACCGACCTCTTCACTTTGTGTGTTTGTATTATTTATGGCCTGCGCTCTTAAAACTGAAGTGATACTGAGTTGTGTTCCTCGAGGACACTGCAAAATTATCATTTTTCTTCCATAGTAATGCATAGTGTGTGCGTGTGTGTGTGTGTGTGTGTGTGTGTGTGTGTGTGTGTGTGTGTGTGTGTGTGTGTGTGTGTGTGTGTGTGTGTGTGTGTGTGTGTGTGTAATGTAATGCATCACTTTAAAGCCGCCTTCTCTCTCCCCACTGGGCTCATTCATTTTTCATGACCAGAGAGCACTAGATATAACTCAAAACTAAATATGCATGGGGACGTCTATTCCAAGATTGTTTGTAGCTCACCTGCAAAGGGCTGGTTAATAACCGGAAATATGGTATTTAATGAAGAGTGATTTGAATAGCGCATGGGATACTAGAAATGTAGAATTGTAGTATTGTGCGTGGATGTAAATCTATATATTACTCTCTCTCTTTGGTTATGTGAACTAGTAGTATGTACAATTATAATACAATATAGATCACTCAAAAATGAAGGGACCAGAGAAATGTGTCCTTAATGCTACTTGAAGACATCTTGGACTCACAAGATAAAAGCATATGTGGACAAAACATGGGTTGCGTTCCGAATCGCATACTTTCTACTATATAGTATGTAGAAAAAAGATTTAGGATGTCCCGATTCTTGTGGCCAGATTTAGGATGGTTAGAAGTACCCGGATGTCCTACTTCATGCGGCCAAGATTGTTAGTGTTGAAAAGTGCATCCTATTTGGGCGATTCTGACCCACAATCCGGTGCGCACGTGAAGTGACGTAACATCGACGAAGCCTCCATATGAAAACAAACGGGGATGCGACGGATATAAAAGCAAGAGGCAAGATCAAGGCGCAATGTTATGATAAAATAAGAGAGAAAAGTATGTCCCAATAGTATGCCTACTGCATCCTAACTAGATTCTTTTTATCGTCGGATGTAGTATGTAGAATAGAAAAAAGAAAGAGTATGCGATTCGGAACGCAACCATGGTTACCTTGTGAGCAAAAGATCCATATTTTTTTTTTAACCTTTATTTACACAGGTAAATCCCATTGAGACCGGAGACTCTTTTGCAAGGGAGACCTGTTCCCATTCCCACACACACATTCATACACTGATAGCAGGCCAACTATCATCCACACACATTTACCTTCATTATGAGTTTACCATAATTAAAACCTAGTAATAACAATACAAATCCATTAAGACAGTGGTGAGAACATATTCATTTATTTACTGCCACGTTAATACAGCCAATACGGTCTGTTCCATATAAAGTCTTCAAAAAGGCAACACTCCCCTAGGCTTTTTTTTTTTTCTCTCTCTCTCATTCCACTTCAATGGGCCGAGACTGGAATGTGTTGCGTAAGACTTAAGACATGGACAAAATTACTCTGTTCCTGTTTTTTTTTTGAGAATGCCATCAAGAGACTATAATCCAGATGCATGCTGTTGCTCTGCAGTTTAATAACTAGCCTGACAGTCACCGTGCTAGTTTTATCCGCTTTTAAAAACTTGCCCTGCGTTCCAAATGACATAGCCTACTTTTTATTTTTTCTATACTGCATGCATACTAAATCATACTGGTTTCCATACTATACAATTGGAGGTATTAGGGCATCCTGGCGTACTGCATTTGAAAGCATCAAATTGGGGCATCCTAATTATTTCTCTGGCAAACTACATATTATTGAAGTATGGGTATTGGACCCCGGGGTAGGTCTCACTCGTTAGTGTGTGCCGTTTGTATCTCAACTGTTACCTGCCCAATCAAAGAATTGTATTAGGCCTATTATTGTTTTAGCTTTTCATAAACATACATATTGTTTTCGACTTTTGAATATAACTTTTACAGATAAACATTTGAGAAAAAGTGTAACAGAAATGTAATGTTTCAATGTAAGTAATCAACATTTAATGTTTCATGATGATAAGTTAAAGATATTACCCTATATTCACCTGCAGTTTCTCACCATAAGTAAAAGTACATACACTGTATACTTTGAATACTGTGCAATCGATCTTTAAAATCATATTATATTCTCTCTTTATTTATTTTGAATGGCAAACATTGCACTGGGATGTAGCATTGCAGAATATCACCCAACACAAGGAAAGGTACAGTGAACACACACACTGTTGCCAGGAGCAACAAAACCATCTCTGCGTTCCAATCCCCATACTTCCCTACTATTTCGTATGCCAGAAAAAGATTTAGAATGTCCCAATACATGCACGTCAATTGTAGTATGCTGAAAATACATAAATGCCCCACTAACTTCAATTGCTTTTTGGAGTATTCGTCTTTATTCTTGACATTTCTCAACATAATGAAAATAAAAATCATTCTTATCTGATTTTTTTTTCTCTCCTGTCTGTGGCCCTAAAACTCTTCTGTTCTTTAGTATGTAGTGTAGTGAAAAGAAAAAGTATGTGATTTGGAACGCAGGGCATGACTCATTTTCAAGATGGTCGAATGAAGTGGGTTTTTCCACCTTGACCTCAACACTAAACACTTGTGTTGACAGATGAGTGAATACAAACTGCTCTAGCTGTGGGGGGAAGAAAGCTTCAAAGTTCTGCTAAGGAAAAGAATATGGCGTTTTTTTAATTTTCCTTAAGCACAAACGGTTGAATGGCCAAGGTCCTTCTCTCTAGGCTACTGAGGATCTCTCTGTCAACACTCCACACGACAGCACACACACACACGCACACACACACACACACACACACACACACACACACACACACACACACACACACACACACACACACACACTTTCTAAAACCAAGCCATTCTGACAAGGCCGTGCCCGTTGGAAAAACCTTGTTGCGAGTGAGAGTGACCCTTTGTACAGCTGCTGCTTTTCATTCGCTACATCACAGCGCGGCTCGTGGGATGTTTGATTCATCTAACCAAACAAAAGCCCACGGATAGAAGCTGTGAAATAGTTGTTTTTAGAGGGTTTAAAGATGAAGTGTGGAGAATTTATTGGCATCTTTTTTAGAACAGACTTGGTAGAAATGGAATGTTGTATTTATAAGTATGTTTTAATTAGTATATAATCGCTTTAAACAATGTTTTGTTAACTTAGAATGAGCATTTTATATTTAGGAGTGGGGCAGCTTACAAGAGGCCGCCATGTTGCACCGCCATGTTTCTACAGTAGCACAGAACAGACAAACTTAACGGCCGTACACGTTTTTATATATAGTGGGCGTCCTGGGGAAATGCACCTGTTGGAAGACCAAGAAGAAGAAGTACTATAGAATAAATAACTAAATACATCTTCACCTCATCACTTGATATTGTGGAAAGACTTGAGGTTAGTGGTGGATGATGCCATCTTTAGTAACTACAGCTTCTTGTCCTTGAAGGCGACCGTAGCTTCTGAACTCCAAAACAGGGTAACCAAGGGAGCGTTGCAATCTAGAACTTTCTCCACACGGCATGATACCTCTAAATATTCCGATAACACACACACACTGCACCTTTAAACATCTCCCTGTGCCCGCGCATGTGTAAAATTCATGCAGGGAAAATTGAACCGTAGGTTTCTCTTCAGTTTATAATACTATTTATCGCAGTATGGGCAGTGATAATGGCATTTGACCTTGACAAACATATTGAAGCGGGGCCGAGGCAGTTCATTGGCACTTTTCTTGGTCTCGATAAAGGTGCTTGTGTAGAGTTTAGACCTGTAGTGTGATGCCAACAGATACTTTGTCAGTTGCTGATTTAGCTAATTCTTCCAGCATCTCTCTCGTTCTCACGCTTCATTACCTCTGGCAGCCGGTGCCGTCTTTGACCTTCTGAGACAAGAAAAGGCACACACACACACGCACACACACACACACACACACACACACACAGCTAAGACTAAGAATAACAATTTGTATTTGAACACTATACTGTAGATAAGGTAATTTATCAGTGTATTTATACGGGAGATATGAGATGATAGTTTTTTTTTCTTTTTTTTTTAAATATTTTTTTGTGGCATTTTCAAGCTTTATTTTGATAGTATAGGGTTGAAATGAGAGATAGAAACAGAGAGAGAGAGAGAGATGACATGCAGTAAAGGTCCACGGGTCGGATTTGAACCCGCGACCACTGCAACGAAGGCTGAGCTAATATGGCATATGCTTGTTTAATTGTGTTTCTTTACTCAGAAAGCTCAACTTTGAAAGAGAAGTATCTGGTTTTCCCTATAGAACTAGATTAGTTTTCTAGGATTATTTTGTTTTCACAATTGATACACCTGATTATACTAACTGAGTTATTGGTAACATATGTAATACTGAAAATCTTTGATTGCTTCGTGTATAAACTCCTATGCAACATATTATAGTATATGTTAGAGCCCTATCAGATTGCATAGGACTAAATGTCTTTTAAACTAAAGGGCTTGACGTTGACTTTCGTAGAGAAATGACCATCTCTTAGAAAGTCGACCAATGGCCAGGAGAAGGGAAAACAAACTACTGCTCTTTTTCTTGCAACAGCTCAAAATGGGGGAGGGGGAGAGGGTAGCTCAGTGGGTAGGGGTGGTCGACCCTCAACTACAGGGTCGGTGGTTCGATCCCCCGTCTCCCCGCCACATGTCCAAGTGTCCCTGGGCAAAGAGACACTGAACCCTAAATGTTTCCGATAGTTAGCTTGCACCCTGCGTGGTAGCTGCTGCTGCTATCGGTGTATGAATGTGTGCTCCAGTTGTACGTCGCTTTGGATAAAAGTGTCTGCTAAAATGACATGTAATGTAATGTAACCAGATGTGGAATCCAGCAATCCCAGAGCAGTGAAATAACATGTGCTAACCCTGTGTGTCAGTCACAACATCTCCACAGCTCGGCAGAGGAGGCAGCTGGACAGAATTGAACTCAAACCCCCCTCCCCCCTTCCCCTCCCCCCCATCACCCCATCTCTGACATGTGCTGTACAAGAGACGTGTGTTCAATGCATAAGGTCTAAAAATACTCCTTGTATACGCACACAGCCAACCTGCCAACCCCCCTCTCTCTCTCTCTCTCTCTCTCTCTCCCTCTCCCTCTCTCTCTCTCTTAAGAACTCTCTCCCTTCAGGACATAGGAGCCATCAAAAGTAAGAAAGAGAGAGAAGCTGTTTCCTAGACAGTACTTAGTGCACAACCATCTAGCTACTAAATGGCTCCCCAACTCCACATAAGCACTTTACCAGAGCACAGGCACAAACTACCTCTGGACTTTAGAGGACCCTTATATTGTATTTGTATTTTGCACTCAACGTTGACACACTGTAAATATTTTATATATAAAAAAAAAAAAATCAGATAAGGAAGATTTGTTTTCATTATGTTGAGAAATGTCAAGAATAAAAGACGAATACTCCAAAATGCTATTGGAGTGAGTGGGGGCATTTATGTATTTTTCAGCATACTACAATTAACGTGCATGTATTGGGACATCCTAAATCTTTTTCTGGCGTACTAAATAGTAGGGAAGTATAGGGATTGGAACGCAGGGTGAATCTCCATTTTAAATACCTGTCTGAACACCGGCCATATCTTTCCAAGGGGACAAGACTTTTTTGGTTATGTATCAACTTAATCAGTTACATACACGTCATTGCAGCTCCCCCCCCAACATCATTACATCTGTTTTATTTATTTATCATTCTCACTTCCTCTAGTTATAACAGGAAGTTGACACACACACACACACACACACACACACACACACACGCACACACACACACACACACACACACACACACACACACACACACACACACACACACACACACACACACACGTTTCTCTGGAGCTTGCAGTGTGTGGTTTACAGTCTGGCTTTCATCCCAGTTTGCAGTAGTGGTCGTGTAAGAACAGGATACCTACTGCGGATGGAGGGGGGTGTGGCCGCTTGAATCAGTATACAGGTTCCCAGCCAGCTTTCCACACGTGTACAATCACATACCGAACAACACACAGCACGCACAAACATTGGCACGCTTTCACAGCATCTCCAAGCAACATGACTTTTTTTTAAATTCAAATCCCCATACTTCCCTACTATTCAGTATGCCAGAAAAAGATTTAGGATGTCCCCATTACATGCACGCCAATTGCATCTTCCTTCCTCTCCTGTGGCCCTAAAACGCTTCTGTACTTTAGAATGTAGTGTAGTAAAAAGAAAAAATATGTGATTTGGAACACAGTTTTTTTTTTCTTTTTACATGGACACATTTAGACAGGTAGCGTGCACACAGTCAGACAAAAATGGTCTCTCTCTCTCCCTCTTTCCCTCTCTCTCTCTTCCTCCCATCCATCCCTCCCTCCCTCTCCCTCTCCCTCTCTCTCCACATTAGCTCCATCCCACAGCTTTTGTCCCTCGGAGCAGAATAAATGCAGTAGGAATTCTTATGTAACTCCAGCTGTTTTTCACCACTCACTTAATACTTAAATATCAGAGTGAGTTTCTCCGTGCCACACTGGAGCCCGGAGCTACTGTCAGCAACGGCCTACGCTCAACTTACTGCCACGTTTGACTTCATGAATATCCTTCCCCCATAGCGGTAGAAAGGTATTTGGCCTATTTAAGACATAGGCCATATTTGGTTTGACATCATGCTTTTGCAAAACAAGAACAACATCCCTGCTAACACTAGGCATGGGGCTTGTATGATATTATGACGGTATGAATACTTTACCCATACGGAACAGGCGTTCTATCATTATAAAATCGCTATTATAATATAATGAATGAGGTTTTTCTTCCCTCAGTCTTTCCTCAGTCTTCCCTTGGCCCAGCTGTCCTGTTAATCCTAATCCTACATTTTACCATGTGTGATGTCACACTAGTACAGTGTAGGGTTAGACAGTGAGACCATAAAACACTCTTTCTGCCTTTTCTCAGGCTAGGATAACCCGATTTCTAAAATGTTTGCACATTTATACTACATAGGATCTCACAGTTCAATACACCTTCATATTTCCACTGGTGGAGGAGGACTTTAAGCAAAAATCACGGTT
>NC_137218.1:4526270-4541270 GCF_949987685.1 Ammodytes marinus
TTGGGATTCCAAAACAAAAGGTCCTTACAAATGAAACGCATTGGGCAAAGGAGGCAGCAAGCACACAATGTGGTCCACCTCAATAGCCTCAAATGAACTAGTCTCCACAAAGCCAGGCCGGATGAGAGGGAAAGGGTCCTGTAAAAAAAAGCCCCCTGAATTTGCCCTATTCTGAATCGGAAACCCCTTTAAAGCTAAAGAAAGAAAGAAAGAAAGCTAGTGTCTTGACTTGTACCTGTAATTTAAAAAAGGAAAGACATTTGACAATTGTTTTTGCTTTTCAACCTTCTCCAACTCATTATCATCACTGAATTGGAATTGCAGTGAGAATTAACAGTTTAATTGGTTATGTTGAACAGGCTTAGACAAGGCGACATAAGCCCCTGATTTTGCCCAGTTCTGAATGGGAAACCCCTATAAGCTAAAGAAAGAAAGCTGGTGTCTTGACTTGTACATGTAATTCAACTAAAAAAAAATATTGACCGTTTTTCTTTTGCTTTCCATTCGTCCCAAACTCATTATCACTAAATTGGAATTGCAGTGAGAATTAACAGTTTAATTGGTTACGTTGAGCAGGCTTAGACAAGGCTGTGATTTTCTCTACTTATGACATCTATTGCAGTATGTCCGTCCTGGGAGAGGGATCCCTTACTTTGTCGACTCTCCCTGAGATTTCTTAAAAAAAAATGTAATCCCGGTAAAGGGTTTTTACTGGGAGTTTTTTCTCAGCCGAGCTAAGGGTGTAAGGGCAGGGTGTCATATTGTATCATATTGTATCATATTGTATGAAATGTAAAGCCCAGTGAGACAAATATATTTGTGATTTTGGGCTATACAAATAAAACTGATTTGATTTGATTTGAAAATATATTTAACCTTTATTTATACTCGACATATCATTGAAGGGGTTGACCCTCATTTGCAATGATGTTGAGAAACAAAAACAACAATACATACACACTATACAACGCAAATACATGAAATACACAACAAGCTGGTAAAGAGAAACATTTTAGACAGAGGTGTAGAGAGGCTGGATATAATATTAAATTGGTAAAAGTATAATACGGCCTAATTAAAACAGTTACAGTTAGAGTTTGGCGGATTTAAGATGGTATGTTTAAATTGGTTAAAGGAGATCATGGTATTCATTTTAAAGTGTTGCTGTAAGCTGTACCAGGAATCAGGGAAAAATAAGGAACCATTGAGCTCAATTCAATTCAGTGGACAAGGTCAGAAGCGTTCAAAAGCCTTTCAGTAATAATGCAGGTTGCAAAAAGACAATAGCTAAAGTGTCAGAGCTAAACAATCCAATCCCAATCAACATCAGGCCTTGGGGGTATGTTTTCTGCAATAAGCCTCCAGTTGTCATTGGCCAGGGCTAATTATGAGGCCACAGCCGCTATACACACACACACACACACACACACACACACACACACACACACACACACACACACACACACACACACACACACAACAAGATGAGTTTCCACATTAGCGAAGGGCTAATTCTGTCTGTTGGGCGTTTAATTCTTCCTTCCTATAGAAGATAACAGCAGCATACGGCCAAATAGCAATTAAATGCAGCTCAACTTTCGCTGGAGATTACACTCCTGAGAAAGACAAGCCAATAAGAACAGGTTTATTGCCTCTGAGAAAAGGGGAGGGAAGAGTGTGTGTGCGTGTGTGCGTGTGTGTGTGTGTGTGTGTGTGTGTGTGTGTGTGTGTGTGTGCGTGTGTGCGCGTGTGCGTGCGTGTGTGTGTGTGTGAAAACTGTAATGTTGCACGATTTGCAATTGTATAAAATAATTGAAAGCATAAGCATTACATTGTGGGACATCTGTTTGCATTTTCATTTATCCAGCTCAACACAGACTTCTTGTGCAAATTTAAATTGGTGTTCAAATGTCTTGAAACTGCTTTTAGTCAATAATTTATTGACTGCAACTTTAGTCGTTTGATGAACAATACACTAAACAATAAATGAAATTGTGAGGAAACGGAGTGTTTCTCCTCCGTGAGAATGGTGACTGATTCACTCACTGCAATCAGGTGTGTGTGCACTGATTGGCTGATTGAGCCCAGGTGTGAAGAGGTTATATCTGCCCTGAGACCCCAGTGCTCTGTGCTGCTCATTGTTTGCTCTCTGCGATGGTGAGAGGTTCACTCTGAGTGCCCTCTGAGTTAGAAAAAATAATTGTTCAAGTTTTTTGTCTTTCGTTCAGCTGCTTGGCAGCAGTGGTTTGGTTCTCACTTTAGTTTGGTTATTAAAAGGTAGCCTTGTGCTTTTTGTTTTCTCCCCCTCCCCTGTAGTCGCTTGTGCGATTTTGTGGTTATCCCTCCGGGGATAACTTTAAGACACCCCTGGGTCCGCACCTGAAAAGATGAGGCCATTTAATACCCATACTTCCCTACTATTTAGTATGCCAGTAAAATATTTAGGATGTCCCAATACATGCACGTCAATTGTAGTATGCTGAAAATACCTAGATGCCCCCTAACTCCAATAGCATTTTGCAGTATTCATCTTTATTCTTGACATTTCTCGACAAAATGAAATAAAAAAATCTTCCTTATCTGATTTTTTTGTCTCTCCTGTGGCCCTTAAACTCTTCTGTACTTAAGTAATGTAGTGTAGGAAAAAGGAAGAGTATGTGATTTGGAACGCACGGTTAGTGGTGTATTAGACAGACAGACAGACAGACAGACAGGGGGAAGGCACTGAGGTGAATGAGTTTTACCTTTGAACATACCCACCTACCCACCCATCTATACCCTCTTTCACTCCTATTGTTCGCCCCGTATACTTTGAAGAGATGAGGCAATTTCCTGGCCATGTGCACAGAGGTGATTGGCCTTTCACTCTTACAGATGGAGGATTCAATTATATGTCAATGGATGAAATAAGTCACAATGTCCAACACTGAGCTTGGGGGGATATTGAGTATTAACACTCCAATAGATAGGCCTGTTATGTGTCATAAATGTCTATATTGTATGCAGTGTTTGAAGACCAGTCTTTGATTTCATATTATACCCTATTTTTTTTTTAAGTACAACATTACTCTATATCTCCTTTTGGTCTTGATTAATCTAGGATTCAATTCAATGTCAGTGGATGAAACACTGAGTTTGTAGGGCACAGAGCATGCTACTAATAACTCCCCGAATAGATGCCTTTATATATCATACATTTCTATATTTTAAAAGGTGGAGTAAGTGATTCTGGAGAACGCTTGTTGTCAAAATCACTTTATCAAAACCAGTGAATATCTCCTCATCATCCACTACCTGTTCGTACTGTTTGTGCTGGGGAAAAAAACTGGTATGCAAACGAAGGGAATGTCAACTCATTTGGCAAATGGCTTGAATGTTACCCTACATTAATTTTTGTATGAAAAAGTTACGCACATCTTAAAATGACTGGTAAAATGAGCACATGAATGCATCCTTGTTTTCTGTGATTCAGAAATCAAGCTGTGAGATTGGTAAAGCATTGACAGACACCAGCCCTCACACCATGCACCAGACCCTGTTTAGGTGTGTGTGGGGGATCAATGAATGGTCAATCTCTTTTCCCCGAGAGAACTTATCGATTGGGTTTTTTTTTTTTACTCCGGCCGACCAAGGCTCTAATCTCATGAAACGGTGTGGTGCTCGGCTAGTGAGAGAGAGACACTGTATCCTAGCATGATTCAAGCCCCTTTTTGCACACCGCACACAGAAATACAACCGTGTGTCAGAGAAATCTATTAAGGGGCTGCTTTGATAGTCTGCAATGTGAAAAAGGGTTCGATATCAAATACACGGTAGCTAGCAGTAGGGGTTTAGGGTTTAGGGCTGATGCTTGGAGGTTCCCATGAAATAGTTGGGTTAGGGGGTGGGTTGGTGTGTGTGTGTGTGAGTGAGTGAGTGAGTGAGTGAGTGAGTGAGTGAGTGAGTGAGTGAGTGAGTGAGTGAGTGAGTGAGTGAGTGAGTGTGTGTGTGTGTGTGTGTGCGTGTGTACAATCGAATGGTCTATCCAGCTGACTGCAGATTGTATTGGTAGGATTTAGTATTCCACTACAATGTGTAGTAAAAAGTTATTTTCTTGTACAAGGAATCATCCCTTTCGAAACTTAGTATAGTAAGGCTTTCAATTATTATTTTTCACCAAATTATAGTTTAAGTAGGTGTCTTGTATTTGGCTCGTAAGTAGCATTCTGAAGGCAGACACTATAGTCAAGAGATAGCATTATGCTAATAAATGTATAACATAACGCGGTGTGTGTGTGTGTGTGGTTGTGTGTGTGTGTGTGTGTGTGTGTGTGTGTGTGTGTGTGTGCGAAAAATAAATCAGTAAGTGCAAAGCATCAAGGGCTCGGGACATCTTTCCGTCAACTGGGATAAGTTTAGCATAGTGTGAACGAAAGCCGTAATGTCTTGGACATGATTAATATTTGATGAGGCCTAAGTGCAGGGAGGTTTTGGTTTGCTGCTTGGCAGAGCAATCGTATGTGACTGGGAGAGAAAAGGTCAGCTGTGTTTGGCCATCCATCTTTTGTTTACCGCATTGCCTTCGTAGAAAGTGTTGACTTTTTTTTTAAATGGTCCGTTTAGAATCTGCAGTGGTTTATATTGTGTTCATTTGGTTTGAAGTCTTAAGATGGATTTTAAAAGGAGTGGAGTGTTGCAAGTGAAATTGACAAGTGATAGAAGTAAAGAATTGGAAATAAGTATATCAAGCAGTTTTTACTTCATCCCAATAATCTGCACATTTGAACATTTTAAACTACCACTATTTATATTTATATTAAATCTTAAAACTCTGACCGTATATCTATATCTATATTTAAATCTTAATCACTGACTGTACTGATATTGCACCATATCTGCCCTCTCTTGAATTGTTGTTGTGTATTCTTTTTTGTACATTTGTAATACTGTATATATAGCAGTATCTTTTATATATTTCTTAGTGAGTGTTGTATACTTTGAGAACAAATGGTTAACCAAAGTCTAATTCCTTATTTGTCAACGCAAACCTGGCCGATAAAGCCAATTCTGATTCTGATTCTTGGCTTTTGGTTATGAAATATTAACCAATAAGAGATGAATGCATATTTAATGAACAATTTGACACTCTCAAACTGATGTTGAGCGTTATTGCAATGACACACTGCATAATCCAACATACTTTAAAATAGTTCATAAATAGGCAACACTATATAACATGTTAGTACTAGATTGATTCTGACTTGAGGAGTAGAGAAGCAAGCCTAATCCTAGGCTGCGTTCAAATCCCCCATACTTCCCTATTATTTAGTATGCCAGAAAAAGATTTAGGATGTCCCAATACATGCACGTCAATTGTAGTATGCTGACAATACATAAAGGACCCACTAACTCCAATAGCATTTTGGAGTATTCGTCTTTATTCTTGACATTTCTCGACATGGTGATAAAAAAAACTTCCTTATCTGATTTTTTTTTTCTCTCCTGTGGCCCTAAAACTCTTCTGTACTTTAGTATGTAGTGTAGTAAAAAAGAAAAAGTATGTGTGTGTGTTTGGAAAAAGTATGTGTGTTTGGAACGCAGGGCTAGTCTTGCACAAGCCAAAATGTGTCATCCAAAAACTGTTGAAAGCATCTAAATATGGATGCGGCTTGGCAGTGCCTCCATAATAGCTTTTCCATATGGACTTGATGCGATAATACAAGGAGTTCAGGCGAAGTTCAACAGAGTTTCAAGCTATTTGTTAAGGTATAAAGTTCAAATCAGACCTAGGATATGTATTAATATTTCATTAAACATACTGACTGTAGGGCAACTTGGTCCCAGAGTGGAAAATATAGAGGCACCTTAAAAAGCACATAGGGTTTCTTTAAAGAAAAAAAAAAAGGAAATCTGTTTGAGGAGCTGGAGCTTCAAGCGTGGACTAATTTTTGCATAACAAACTGCATGAGCAGTGTTATATAACGTATGAATACTGAAAAGGTTAGTACCATTGGGTATTGGGTTTACCCTTTAATATGCATGCCTGCTTTTTTCCCATTTTTTGGAGTCAGTTATATTGACATTTTATAGTTGAATTCACTTTTAATTTAGACAAATACTTCAAATAAAATGTGTGGAGCGTTGATTCTCAGTAGTAGTTGGCAGTAGTAGAAGTCCGCCAAATTATTTCAAAGTCAACGTCTATTATTGTCAGTTCTGATATATGCAAGAGACATACATCATAATCAAAATGTTGTTTATCTCTGACCCACGGTGCAGTTAGAATGATAAAATAATATAAAATATAGAGTTAAATAAGATAAACAAGAAAAAAATATATTTACATAAGATAAATTCTAAATACTAAGTAGTGCAAATTAATTTTATGTGCACTATAAAACAGTATACATAAAATAGAATAGAAATTTGATGTTGATTTCAAACGTGCATGTCTATATTTCAGTGTTTTTCGTGCAGCGTATTATGGTTGGGTCCCCAAGTATTATCATAGACTTATGCCTCGTTCCCACCGAGTAGAGCGGGTCGGGCCGGTTATTTTGGCTTTCCATTTGCCAAAAGTTGGGTAGGGTACGGATATAAGCGAGCCTAACCGCTCTAAGCCGCTCCTATTTGTTTCGGTACTCATCCGTTGGGGTACCAGCCGCCTGAAAGGGTGCCAAAAAGGTGGAGCTACACACTGCCGTCCGTTGAAAAACAAGCCATGGTTCTATAACTACAACAGAAGCCTCATATGTAATGACCAAAGCCGGGATTTAAACATTCACCATGACACTGTAGGGACCATGACACTGAGAAATGTTATCTTAAAGCTCTAGTGTGTAATTTCTGTCGCCCCCATGAGGAATTCTGAGTTAATACAATACAGTCTGCGAAGAGGTTAACCTTCTGTGATCACGCATGGATTTTTACACCTTCTGCTGTATGTCCAGGATTTTTTTCTTAGCAGTAGATTCAAACTACTGCTGATAGGCTTAATCAATTTGGTGTCAACTTGTCTGGCAGTGGCTCGAATGTAACCAACATTAATCTTGTATTTAAAAAGTCACGCACTATAGCTTTAATCCAATAACAAAGAAAGAAAAAGTCGTATCAGAATTTGATCCAGTTTTTGATAAACAAGAATATGGAGTTGTTTGTGATATAGCAACTGCTTTCTATAATGAGACAAGGCTTTGGTCACTATGGCTACCTCGCCCTCGCTCGCCGCTGAGGTCCGTGGGCTATGCAACCACGCACACATGCACACACACACACACACACACACAGACGGACAAAAATACACGCACACACACACAGAACATATACACACACACACACACACACACACAGACACAGACAGACATAAATACACACACACACATACACACACACACACACACACACAAATACAGACACAGAAACATACACACACACACAGAAACACACACACACACACACACACACACACACACACACAAATACAGACACAGAAACATACACACACACACACACACACACACAGAAACATACACACACACACACAGAAACACACACACGCACACACAGACGGACAAAAATACACGCACACACGCACATACAAATGCAGACACAGAAACATATACACACACACACATAAATACACGCACACGCACAGACACAGACAGACATAAATAAATACACGCACGCACACACACACACACGCACAGACATACAGAAACATATACATACACACACACACACACACACATACAGAAACATATACATACACACACACACACAGAAACATACACACACAGAAACACACACACACACACACACAGCTTTGAAAACAGCGTGAAAAGCACAGGCCGACTGATGCACTATTTATTCCATGGTGATGCTACAGTGATGGCAGAGCGAGGAGGGAAAATTACCCGTCTGCCTTCTCCACAGGCTTGGCTGATTATTCTCCCAGACTAGCCCGGGCGGGTGCACCATAATCCCCTTGTTTTCTGACGGGGGGAGGGGGGTGGATGGAGCTACAGTACATGCGGGAACTTTAATAAAACAAAACTTCAGAGGAAGCTTTCACAGGGAGAGAGGGAGGGAGGGAGTGTATGTGCGTGTGTGTGAGAGAGGAAGATAGAGAGTGTGTGTGTGTGTGTGTGTGTGCGTGTGTGTGTGTCTGTGTGTGTGTGCGTGTGTGGAGTTCAGTGGAAACAAGCCATGCATGATTTACCAGCGGTCTTTCTGTCCCTCTTTTGATGTTATGCTTTTGATGGCAATCATCAAAATACATCAAATGAGAAAAATCTAAAGTTTATGAATTGAGATTAAAAAGATCCAGCGCCCCATAAGCAGACAGTTATGTAAGAGCAGATTTTTAGGAGGAGGAACGAGAACTTTTTGAAACTCAAGACATCCTACAATGAACTTTTAAATGTTTATGAGACAGTCAACACAACAATGTTTTCCTCTGATGATCATAAATGAGCTTGTAGCAGCAAACGAGACCATCAAAGAACGCCATTTTGAATATTTGTTTCAATGCATACCATCTCTCTTTCACTCACTTCCTAAACAACACTATGAATTCCAACATGTTCCTAACAATAGCAAGGACAAGTAGCAGCTCCACATTTCTTATTTTGTTACATTACATGTCATTTAGCAGACGCTTTTATCCAAAGCGACTTACAACTGGAGCACACATTCATACACCGATAGCAGCAGCAGCTACCACGCAGGGTGCAGGCTAACTATCAGGAGACATTTTAGGGTTCAGTGTCTCTTTGCCCAGGGACACTTGGACATGTGGCGGGGAGACGGGGGATTGAACCATCGACCCTGCAGTTGCGGGTCAACCACCCTATCCACTGAGCTACAGTGGTTTTTAATCAAAATAATTATTGCAAAAAAATTGATTGTACATTTTCCATTTATATTCTTGGCAATAAACCTTATAGGACTCCGAATCTGATCCACTATACTCCAATACTCTAAACATAACTTACAGTACATACTAAAAGAAAATTACTTTTAAATCTTGAAGGTCATCATTCTCATGCTTAACTAAGTAGCAATGTCAAAAACGACTTTCTTCAATTCTCCGAGTGTGTTGTTGAGACCAAACTCCCATTAAACAAAGTCCAATTGTTCCAACTGCTCATTCATTTCAGCGGGAAACACATTGTCAGTGTGTGTAAGCCGCTGCTGGTAAATCACTGGCTGCTGGCACACGCTCAAACTCATATAGGAAGTGGCTGTGTCAGGGTTTTCGAAACACACACACACACACACACACACACACACACACACACACACACACACACACACACACACACACACACACACACACACACACCTCTTGCCCGATGCCAGTGCCTTCCATCTGTGTGGCGTCGCGGGAGTCTCAATTGGAAACAGCGAGCGGTATCAAGCTATAAAACGCTATTTCATTCTGTCCCCCTGACCCACCAAAATGTGTTTCTTTATAGATTTATAAAGTCCTTTTTCTAGGGCAATTTCGCCTTAATTACAAGACTGCATTTGCCAGTTGTACAATGGGTTGGATTTGCATTTTAAAGCCTCTGTGAAAACTGGTCTAGAATAGTTTAAACAGAAATCGATGTATTATATCAAAAGTTGGCTGTCTCAATAAGCTTTCATGAAAATCTGATTGAAATTAAACGTTTAGAAATATTATAAGACTTAGTTTAAAATAAAACAGTTTTTTTTTAAAACGTCTAGACCGTTTGACAGGACTGTGTGGGCGAACGGTCTCCATGCCAACAGTTATCGTTTTTTATAGAACATTCGGGCATCATGATAAAGTGAAAATGCATTAAGACAAACTGAAATACAAAACTTTGCTTGCAGAATAAAAAATAAATAAAAAGTAAAATGTAATGTTGGGTAGTTGGATTTCACGATTTTGCTACAGACTCATTTCCTTTAAAAAAACAATGCTGGGGCTCAATATACAGAGCTCTACCCAAAAAGGGGCGACTGTGGCTCAGGTGGTAGAGCGGGTCGGCCAATGATCGAAGGGTTGGAGGTTCGATCCCCGCCCTGCCACTTGTGTCATGGTCGTTGCGTCCTTGGGCAACACACTTCACCCACCTTGCCTCGTGTGAATGTCGATAGTTAGCCTGCTATCGGTGTGTGAACGGTAACGTGTAAATGGGAACAGGTCTCCCTTGAAAAAGAGTCTCCGGTCTCGATGGGATTTACCTGTATAAATATGTATATTAAAAATCCACAAGACAGCTCTGAAAATATATAGTGGAAAAATACAACAGGTGTGTACTGTCCAAAGTGAAACCCAGCTATCTGCAATGCACAGAGGCTAAATCCTGGATGGGTTACCATTTTATTTCCACAGGCTCCGTTTATTCAATCTTCATTCTTCACTTCAATTAATTTTCAGTCGCCGCCATCTTTAATAAGTGAAGGGTAAAGTAGGTGACGGCTTTAAATCAGGAGCCTAATAAGCCTGTTGCTTGATTAATTGTGGTCGTTTTGATATTTAATTAAAGACAACCGTGCACACGCAAAAAACGGCAAAATCTCTCCGCACGGTCCACTACCGCTTACTAATGAATCACTGTCCATGCAATCAGTGTCAATTAATTAAAAAAAATAAAATTAATAACATATTAAAAACAGAATTAAGGACACCAAAAAGTGGCATAAAGTGTTGGGATATTCTGTATTTAACCAATGTTTACAGGAATCAACACTATGTCATGTAATAGGCCTACCTACTTGCATTTATATTGACCCATTAAAGTTTTATGGGCATTTAAAGCATGCAAATCAAATGCTTTAATTCAAATATCCACAGTATGCTGGCTTTGTTTTACTAAGCTAAATTCAGTTTCAAAGAAAAAATCATATTCATATTTTCACGGATATACCTTTACTTTTAAAAAAAATAATACCAATAAATAAATCATTAAATAAATATATCTTCATCTACTTCTTGTTGCATCATTAACCAGATGAGATGTGGCATTTGGGGACTCCAGAAGACAGTCCAGTTTTAAATTATTAATGTGACCCCATATGTTTAATGGCCAATGTGTCTGTCTGTCTGTCTGTCTGTCTGTCTGGCTGTCTGTCATTGTATTATCACAATGGATAATAGGACTTCAAATACTGAAATTTTAGCAGCACTGGACCCACTGTCACAGTCTACCAGTTTTGCCCATTTCTCTCCTGAAATGACCCACACACACACACACACACACACACACACACACACACACACACACACACACACACACACACACACACACACACACACACACACACACACACACACACACACACACACACACACACACACACACGTCAATTTTTCCAAAGCATTAGAGAGACAGAATAGCAGGCAGACTGTCACAAGGCCTTTTTTGCCATTTTTTTTTCTGCTCCAAGATGACACACCCTTGTCATCTTTCAGCACATTAGCCTGACAAAACAGAGCGGAGATTGAAGTGAAGCCCCATCTGCAGATGACACAGAATGACATGCATTGATTTTTTTTTTGTACACAGTCTGATGATTTGCTATTTCACAACACACTGCAATTTCTTTTTTGTATAAATATTATTGACCCACCCACAAATTAGGCTATTACACAAAATTAAATGAATAACAAATTGATTACCTATTCAGCAATTCAACCCTGATATAGACAAATCACTTCTATTCTGCAGCAACAACTGTATTAACCTTGAGTGGATTGTTATTATGCCGAGTCACTGTTCATTTTCTACTATGCACTGAACAACAGCAAAGACATTATGAATTTAAGATGTTATCGGTTATGTGAATGGGCCCCAGTTGATTAGTACACACTGGTAGACTGTTTAGTGCAGTGTATAGGCTAGATAATCTTTGAAATTGTGAAGCAAGTCCCCATCTTTCCATGAAATCCATAAAATCCATGATCCTATTAATTTGTGTTATGTGTTCCTGTATCTTGTGACCAAATAGCCATGTATGTAAAAATGTAATATGTATATGTGAATTATTTAAAAAAAAACATGCACATCTTTCTTTGGCCAAGGTGCAAGGTGTATTCAATATGGAATAATCCAACATGGACGACATTTGGCCATTTTTGGAGCCATAACAATACCATTTCAACCATTACGTTGGACAGAATGCTACAAAACAAATGATTTTGCTTTCAAATCTTACATTTCTGACCACACAGAAACTGAATTGACAACTCTAAACCTTCTTGGAAAACTGCTTTTTACCAAGTCTAGCAAATCAAATATAAAACACAAGACATGCAATATGCAGATACAGTAGCGTAAACTTTTTTAAGTCCATTTTTATGCATTCCTGTTTTTCGGTATCAAATATATGCTTACCAAACCTCAAGAAATCATAAACAACAACATAGTAAGGCAGTGGCATTAAACATTAAAAGAAAATGCTCATTTAATGATATGTTAAAAGACAGAAGAACTCCCTAAAACCACCTGTTTCAAACTCAATGAGTAAATGAGTCATGTCTTTCCCTCTCTGCCCCATTTCATCTCTGTCTCTCCAAAAATATGTCTAATAAAGCAAAAATGCCAAAAAAAACTAAAATCTTAAAAAAAAAAAATGAGTGACCTAGTTCTGCAGAATGGATTTGACCCTCACAGTTGGGAACCATGTTACCGTGGCTACATCCATGTTCACAATGTGTGTCAGAGCAGTTATGTTGTGGCAAAATCACAGCACCCCAGTCTGTGTCTTGTATGAGAAATAGGAGGGTGATGAAACTGCTATTTATTATGTGCAATTGTACAATTACTCCAGGAAAAAATTGAAGACAGCACCATTAAAGCACACTGAAAATCCATCTATCTATCTATCTGAGCCCTAAAAGCCCCTTAAGCAAGTTCCAAGGTCGGGCAAGAAAGATTTATTTTACTCAAATTCTTGTCCATATCCGCCAACCAAAGAGCTATTAGGTTATTAAATAAATGGGCTTTGAATGGTACCACTACTACAGATGCTACAGTTTCTGGAATTCATATAAAAAATTGAAAAATGGCAACTTAAGCCTCATTGTTCAGCAATTTTACGTCTAGCAGATCAAATTGAAACGGTACGGCCAAATGAGAGCAGTTTTCATTGTAAAATCGATACAAGGTCTTAAGACTTTGGCCCATTTTTTTAAAGACTTTCTATATAATCTTGGCACCGGGGGACATTCTTGCCTCACTTAAATGGAGATATAATATATAAAAATGGCCTCCTATATGTGATGTACGATGGTGTTATATATTGCTTTTAAAAAGGAACACTTACAGAGCCCTCTAAGCTGCAATTATGGCCCATTCATCCTAGTGTAGGAGGTTTGTAATAGAGGGTATATTGAAGAAGGCACCATCATTTCACAAGCTTTTGAAATAGCAGTTCAGAGTTGATATGGGAGATGGGGGATGTGCAGTGATAAGGAAGAGCAGCTATGTAGGTGGTGGTAAGCCAACAATATCCCTGCGTTTCCGAATCGCATACTTTCTACTATTTAGTATGGTAGGAAAAAAGATTTAGGATGTAATATTTGGGCGATTCTCACCTCATCCACAATCCAGAAAAGTCGCAATGCATTGTGGGGCGGTTGAGTAGGAAAAGTATCCTATCGATCCATACACAAAAATCTTCCCGGGAGTTAGTATTCATCCAGGCATTTCTCGTCCACTCAAACTCGCATACACACAACCACAGCATACTGAAATTGCTTTTTCGAACACAGCCAATGTGACAGACCATGCCTAATTTACACACCAGTTGGCCAGGGATTTGAACTACTCCTTAAGACCCCCTCTGTAAAAACCCCAAATCCACCAAATCCTTTTAACTATGTAATTTAAGTTAGCTTCAAAAATGACTTGTAGAACCAGCGCACGTAGAGTGTAGCAGAGAACATTTACCTCCTTCCTAAGCAAACCTAATTTCATCTCTGATCAATTATGAATGGAAAACATGCCATAGCCACCTCCGGTAAACAGTTTTGAAAGGTCAGTGCCCCCCCCCCCCCCCCAACCCCCCCCCGCCCCTTCCTTTTAAAATGCACCGATTCAAAATCAATACATTGTACAAGACACTGTTGCATGTAGTGTATCATATAGTAACAGACAACCCAACGAAATGCGAAGATAAGCCCATATGTGAGATTTCATTGGGCAATCAGCAATGTAGAGGGAATAGGCAACTCCAGGGCAATATGTACCAGCAGACAACCAATCAATATCCAGACAGCTAGACTCGAAGCTTCTCATCCTCGAAAAATATTCTTATGCGGATTAACTGCTCCTTCAGCCATTTTTTTATTTTTTTCATTCTCACTGGAGAAGGTTTTATTAATCTGACAGGCAAGTGAAGCCCGACAAATACTACACACACTTCCAAAGCAACATGAACTGCATTAGATGAAGAAGAAGAAGAAGAAGAAGAAGAAATAGGAAAGAAATGGCCAGGTTTATACACTTACTGTCTCATTTTCAGTCAGACACACACACACACACACACTGTCCCTGTGGTTTTTCAAATAACTTTCAGTGAAAACCTAAAAATAAAGAAGTTGGGCATTCAGGTGGCGTAGTGGATAGAACACGTACTATATTGGCTCCGGCCTTCGTTGCAGTGTTCGCGTTGACCTTTACTGCAGGTCATCCCCCCCCCCTCTCTCTCCCTGTCTGTCTCCCCATTTCAACTCTGTACTGTCTAATAAAGCTTGAAAGTGGAAAAAAAAAAAAAAAAAAAAAAAAATTACTCGATGCATGATATTTCCAAAGTCAATGTAAGTGTGGTGTTAAGTGATCTTGATCACAATATCAATGGAACAACTTGCAATAATGACGTTTGCCATTATCTATCAAAAAGCCCTAATGTTGTGTCTAGGAGTCAGGTAAGGACTGCGTTACTCTCTCCAAGAACAGCCACTGAACACAAATAGCCCACTGTCCTCTTTCTCCTGAGTGCTTACCATCAATATATCATGTTCACTTCATTATAGTTTAATGATTTATT